>NW_006921896.1:2137402-2141138 GCF_000298275.1 Orycteropus afer afer
ACTCCTCGGAAGGAAGATGGGGCAATCTACTTCTGTAGTGATACTGCCTCGGAAACCCAAGGAGGGGTCGCTATGAGTTGGGTGCAACTTGATGGCACATAACAACAACAACAACAATCTCCTAAATTATGAAAGAATAAATTTCTGATTGTTAAGCCATCTACTTGTGGTAATTCTGTTGTAGTAACACTAGATTCCTAAGACATTTGGTAGAGAGTCACCAAAAAAGAGGATGACCCTCAACAAGATGGACTGACACAGTGGATGCAACATCGAACTTAAACATAGCAGTGATTGTGAGGATGGTGTAGAACTGGGCATTATTTCATTCTTTTGTACATAGGGTCACTGTGAGTTGAAATTTGTTCAGTGACACCTAATAGCAACAGTAAAATGTTTGGGGTGGTTTGGGGGTTAGCCAGAGGAATGACAGAATATTTGGGGAAATATTTTCTGAGTGATAGGAGATAAAATTTTTAACTAAGGCGTAACTTGGGAATACAGCAAAAAAGAATTTGAGAGAAACTGACTAAAATGGGAACAATTGTAGATACATTATATAAGAAAAATGGTAATATTGACTATTACTACTTTTAGAATTAAAGAATATAGTTCAGGATTAACTCTCAAGAATTCCAAAGATTTTGTTTTACCAAATTCACTTTTTGTTAATTTTTTCCTAGATATGAAGCATCGACAAATGAATTGATTAATGAAGAGTTGGGAATAGCATATCCAATCATTGATGGCATTCCTAATATGATACCACAGGCAGCTAGGATGACACATCAAAATAAGAAGAAAGAAGAAATGGAGGAGCACTAAACAATACTTAAAAGAAAACACAACTGAATTCTCTAAATACTATTTCCTTTTTAAAAAGTCAGTGTAGCAGGTACTATAGTAAGTAGGGGAGAAGAATGTTTCTGTCACTTCCTACATTGACCGTCCTTATTCCACTGGTTTCTTTAGCAGGACTGTTCTACTCAGCCTCTGTGGAAGAAAATTTCCCTCACGGCTGCACTAGCACTGCTAGCCTTTGCTTTTACAGTCTGCTCTTGCCGATTACCATACCAGTTTATGTGTTCTTCCACCTGTGGACTTGGATGGGTATTAAACTCTTCAGACATAATTAATGCAACCAGAGCCAAGATGGTATATGTAATAGTGATATGTCTTGGGCCTCTTACTGTGAAAGTTCAACTAGATTGAAACACTAGAATCCCATTTAGTTTACAGGAAAGATAGTTTGCCTTGGTTTTGTCAGAGGCTTAGGACTATAGGAAGCTTAAGCACCAGAAGCTGCTTTTATTGTACTCTTGTTCCTTATTTTTTGACAGTTCTAATTTGTAACAACAACTGCTGTACCAGAAGAAACATTTTCACAAAAATCTTTTTGGAGATTAACAGTTATTGGCTAATAACTTAATTCCTTATACTACTCTTCTAAAAGTCTTTTGAAAAACTGGTCAAGTTATATGCTATGAATGACAAATACAAAGAAGCTGTGCTAGAGTAGTTGAAGAGAAATGCATTTGAACTAATACGATATAAAACTTAATAATAAAATGGAAGTTTCACATACTTACAAAAATCTTTGTTTGTAAAATTACCTTAATTTCTTTGGCATCGAGTGTTTATATTAATAATAATAAAATATCAACACTTTCCCAGAAAAAAAAGAAAAAAGTTTTGTAATAGTGCTTTTTTTCACCAAAAGTGTGGGGTATGAAAGGAGGAAAAAAATATAAAAATATTCTAAATTTTAAATGTAGGCTCTATTTAGAGACATCTTTTATACCTAAAATAGAGCCATTTCCCAGGAAAGTGGGCTTTACACTACCATTGAGGGGATGGGAGGACTTGCAAATAGTTGATGTGCCTTACTGAGCTTAGACTGATATTTTGAGCCACATTTCAGTTGTATCTTCCAAACCAAATCAAAAGACTTGTTAACACTACTAAGGGCATGTACACTCGACAAATATAGTTCCTGATTTTCCAGAAGCCTTTCAACAGGACTGATTTAGTATGGTACAATAACTGTTTCAGAGGTATAGCATAAATATTTCAGTAGTTACTCTAAAAAGAAAACTGAGAAATATTTTATTCCTACTGTTGTTGTTGTTGTTATGTGCCGTCGAGTCAGCCCTGACTCATAGCGACCCCTCCTTGGGTTTCCGAGGCAGTATCACTACGGAAGTAGGATTGCCCAACCTTCCTTCCGGGGAGTGGCTGGTGGGTTTGAACCACCAGCCTGCTGGTTAGCAGTCAAGTGCCTTAGCCACTACGCTACCAGAGCTCCCTTATTCCTACTAGAATCTTAAAATAGTTTGACAGACTTAGGACAGTGATTCTTCAAGAGAAAAAACATGAGATTAGATGCATGCGTTTTGTACTTCATTAAATATATGCTATACTATAAATAATATGCTTAAATTACCCTGTGGCAGGATAAGGAGCTCTGGTGGTGCAATGCCTAAGAGATTTGACTGCTAAACAGAAGGCTGGCAGTTCAATCAAACCTACTAGCTGCTCTGCGGAAGGAAGATGTGGCAATCTGCTTCTGGAAAGATTTACTGGTTTGGAAACCCAATGGAAGTCACTGAGTCAGAATCAACTCAATGTAACGGGTATGCATTGTTTTGGTTATGGCAATATGCAAATAACCTGGACATTACTAATAAAGACTTGTATCTAACCCCAAATCTCATGACTAATCAACTTGAAATGTATCGATGTAAATGAAACAATTTGCTGATAAAACATACACTGTATTCAGAAAAATCAGTTCCAGCTTTTGCAAGTTTAAAAACCAGTTGCCACCAAGTAGATTCCTATTCATAGCAACCCATGTGTGTTAGAGTAGAACTGCATAGTTTTCAATGGCTGAGTTTGGAAGTAGATCACTAAGACCTTTCTTACAAGGTGCCACTCAGTGGACTCAAAACCACTAACCTTTTGTTTAGCAGGGTGTGCATTACCCTTTTGCACTGCCCAGGGACTCCTTTTGCAAATTGTTTTGGTAGTATTTTAGAGTAAATGGATATGCATGTCCCTGGGGGAGTTCACAAAGGAGTTCTGGTGGTGTAGTGTATGAGGCATTTGACTTCTACCCAGAAAGTCAGCAATTCAAAGCCACCAGCTGCTCTGCAGAAAATAGGGTGATCTACTTCTGTAAGGATTTACGGCATCGGAAACCCAGTGGGGGTCACTATGAGTCTGGGATCCACTCAATGGCAGTGAGTTTGGGGGAGTTCACAGTGAGTTATGGTGGCATAATGGATAAGGTATTTGGCTGCCAACCAGAAGGTCAGTGGTTCAAACCCACCAGCCACTCCACAGAAGGAGGATGGGGCAATCTACTTCCATAAAGATTTACAGCCTCGAAAATCCAATGGGGGTCACTATGATTTGGAATTGGCAGTGAGTTTGTTTTGGTTGCGGGAGTTCACTACTTCATCCTCTCTCTAATAGAAATTTAGCAAATGCTTACATAGGGCAAACTATACCTGGTAAAGTCTAAGCATATTATATATCTAATCAGTATTTTGGGAGCTCTGGTAGTGCCTAAGGCATTTGACTGCTAACCAGAAGGCTGGCGGTTCAGATCCACCAGCCACTCCTCAGAAGGAAGATTGGGCAGTCTGCTTCTGTAGTGATACCGCCTCAGAAACCCAAGGAAGGGTCACTATGAGTCATACTCAACAGCAGTGTTTTTTTTTTTTTTTTTTTT
>NW_006921896.1:2141238-2143869 GCF_000298275.1 Orycteropus afer afer
AGCCCCTAGAGCCTGGGACTTTGAACTCGGACTTAAAGCTTCCAAACTGTAAGAGAATAAACTCCTGTTCCTTGAAGCCATCCCATTTGTGGTATATTCTTGTCAGAGCAGTATTAGGTAACCTGAACACTACACTATAAGATCAAAACCTGCATCACTCCTTTGGACAGTCAGAGCCAAACTTGGGGCCTATAAGCCATTCGATTAATGGACATCTGCCTAATTACACAATTATTTTTATATATATTCAATATTTTAAATATATTCCATATTTGAATATATTCAATATGCAAAGAATTTACTCCTTGCTAACTCCAAACCCCAAACCCACTGCCTCTGAGTCAGTTCCCGCTCAGAGCAACCATATAGGACAGAGTAGAACTGCCCCATAAGGTTTCTGAGGGTGTACTTTTTTTGGAAGCAGAATACCTCATCTTTCTCTGGTGTGTTCAAACCACAACCTTTTGGTTTGCACCTAAATGCTTTAACCACTGCACTATCAGAGCTCCCTTTTGCTACCTCTAAGCTCAGTAAATTGGGAGCTCTAGTGGTGTAGTACCTAAGGCATTTGACTACTAATGAGAAGGGTGGTAGTTCAAACCCACCAGCCACTCCTCGGAAGCAAGACTGGGCAATCAACTTCTGTAGAGATACCGCCTCGGCAACCTAAGGAGGGGTCGCTATGAGTCAAAATCGATTATGCAATGAAATTGCAATGACTGAGTCCTATGCTATCATTGTTATATTCCATTGGGTAAATTCCAACTCATAGTGACCCTGCTCTGTGCCATCCTCACAACTGTTTCTATATTTGAGTCTATTGTTCCATCGACTGTGTGAATCTATCTCATTGAGGGTCCTCTTTCTTTTTGCTGACCCTCTACTTTACAAAGCATGATATCATTCTCCAGGGACTGGCCCCTCCTGATAACATATCCAAAGTACGTGATACAGAGTCTCCTCATCCTCACTTCTAAGGAGCATTTGGCTGTATTTCTTCCAACATATTTGTTTGTTCTTCTGGCAGTCCATGGTATATTAAATATTCTTTGCTAACACCTTAAGGTATCAGTTCTTCTTCAGTCTTCCTTATGTATTGTTCATCTTTCACATGCATATGAGGCAACTGAAAATACCATGGCTTAAGTTAGGTGCACCATAGTCCTCAAAGTGACATCTTTGTTTTTTTAACACTTGTAAGAGGTCTCTTGCAGTAGATCTGCCCAATGCAACACATCATTTGATTTCTTGACTGCTGCTTCTGTGGGCATTGATTGTGGATCTAAGTCAACTTCAGTCTTTTCTCCATCTATTATGATGTTGCTTACTGGTCCAGTTGTAACTTTTGTTTTCTTTATATTGAGGTGTAATCCATACTGAAAGGTATAATCTTTGATTTTCATTGGTAAATGCTTCAAATCCTCTTTACTTTCAGCAAGCAAAGTGGTGTCACCTACATATCACAGGTTATCCAGTCGTCCTCCAATCCTGATGTTTATGAAGTTCTTCATAAAGTCCAGCTCCTTGGATTATTTGCACAGCATGGAGATTTAGTAAGTACTGTGAAAGGATATAACCCTGACACACAGCTCTTTGGATTTTCAGCCATGCAGTATCCCCTTCTTCTGTTATAATTGCCTCTTGGTCTGTGTACAGGTTCTGCATGAGCACAACTAAGTCCTATAGGGTAAGAATTATGAAAAATATGGACAATTTGGAGGTTAAGAGTTTTAAGCCTTTTCTTAGATTTTATTTGAAGGAAAAAAACAGGGAGCCAAAACAAAGTTACAGGAACTTACATTAAACACTAAACAAATTAATGCTTTTTCAAAAAAGCTTGAAACTTCATTTGGAGATAGCTAGCTTCGTACTGCCAAGCCTAATGCTGTTTGCCTCTGAGATCTGGTCACTGGCTTCCTGGCATCCCTAAATAAAATTCAAGACACCCCGAGTTAAGCATTGGTTTTGTCTAAAGTTTCATAAACACGATGAATTGACCACTGCTTAGCAGTGACGCACTACAAAGCAGACGGGTCACGAGCACCTTCGGAACCAAAACATCAGCCTTTGTGTGCTCCCGGCTGCGTTTCCTACAGCACAGCGGGGGCGGGGCCTGGGCACAGCGCTCGACGGAGCCGGAAGCACTACACAGCCTGGCCTAGGGTGTAGTTGCCCGTTGCCGGACCATGCTGAGTGGAGCGCGCGGCAGGCTTGCCTCAGGACTGCGGGGGATACACGCGCCGTTGGCCTTTGTCGCCCGCAGGTGGCTGCACGCGTCGGGGTCACTACCGTCGGCAGACCAGAGCGGGAGGACTGAGGAGCCGATCCGCGCCTTTGACCCGGCACTGCTGGAGTTCCTGGTGTGCCCGCTCTCCAAGAAGCCGCTCAGGTGAGACTTGCTGGGTTCAGGTTTCCTATTGAGAGAGACCGGCGCGGCGTCTCACAGACTGGGGAGCCTTTCGGTTCAGCCGAGTAGTCTCCGCTGCCATTTTCTGGACCCAGGCCCTATTGGGTTCCCACGCAGCTTCGGGTGGGGCCTGAAGGGCGCAAGGACACCTGAGGGGAGCCGAGCCCCGGACTTCCCAAATCAAACAGTCGGCCGGCTAGAAAGGATCGACGCGTTCATAGGCG
>NW_006921896.1:2147696-2151875 GCF_000298275.1 Orycteropus afer afer
TTTTTTTTTTTTTTTTGTCTGTCTGTTTAATCTTCCTTTAAGGATAGGGAATACTGAAGCACAGATTAAGTGAATTATCCAAGGTCACACAGCTAGTAATTGGACTTAAATTCAAATCAAGGCCATCTGGCTGCTTTGTCGACTTAACCACTATAGGAAGTACCACTTTATTTTGAGGAAATTCCTCTTTGCTATTTGCGAGAAGAATATAGAATTGGGAATCAGAATGCTTGGATTCTATGTCTTATTCAAGACTGGAGTAGGTGCCTCTCTGATTGGGTTCCCAAGGCACTGTATGTTTTTTTTCTATACCAGCACTTACCACACAAAAACCAAACTCACTCCCATAGAGTCAATTCTGACTCATTAACCCCCTTTGAGTTTCCAAGATGGTAAATATGGAATTAGATTACCCAGTCTTCCACGGAGTGGCTGGTGGATTTGAACCACCAGCCTTCTGGTTAGCAGTCAAATGTCTTAGGCGCTAAGCCACCAGAGCTCCAAAACCAGTTTTGGAAATGGTTTCTAGCTTATGGCGTGCTTGAACCCTGCATGTAGCTGTGTCGTTCAGCAGCCTGCCATGCTCTGCCAACCTTTGGACTTTCAATGGACTTGAATTACTGGCCTGCTATGTGGTTTGGCAACATCGGGACTGTGCCTTTTTAGTTCTCAACGTTGGGCTTGTCAGCCTCAGCAGCCAGCAGCTGAATGAAGAAAACCCTCTAGCTCCAGTGGGCCAGGAGCAGGAGACAGAGCTGAAGCCCAAGGTTGAGGGGCTTTCACCTAGCCCCTAGAATCTGGCACTTTGAACTCAGACTTAAAGCCTCCAGACTGTAAGAGAATAAACTGTTTCTTCAAGCCATTCCATTTGTGGAATATTTCTGTCAGAGCAGCACTAGGTAACCAGAACAACTATTAACCAGAAGGCTGGCGGTTCAAACCCACCAGCCACTCCTCAGAAGGAAAATTGGGCAATCTACTTCTGTAGTGATAACACCTTGGAAACTCAAGGAGGGGTTGCTGTGGGTCGGATCCAACTCCACAGCAACGAGTTTGATTTTTTTGGTTTATGTAGACAGTAAACTCTTCAGCATTTTTTAATCTAATGTTTAGCACAGAGCAGGCAATCAGTAAGTACTTCCATAGTGAACAAATGGCCCTGGTAAGTCCTATAACTTTAGGCAAGTCAGTTAACATCTCTTGTTGTTGTTGTTTGTTGTTATTTGCCGTTGAGTCAGCCCCGACTCATAGCGACCCCTCCTTGGGTTTCCGAGGCAGTACCACTATAGAAGTAGGATTGCCCAACCTTCCTTCTGAGGAGTGGTTGGTGGGTTTGAACCGCCAGCCTTCTGGTTAGCAGTCAAGTGCCTTAGCCACTATGCTAGCAGAGCTCACATCTCTTAGCCTTCCTTATCTTTAAAGCTGAAAATACTCTACTTTCATCAAGTTGTAAGGATTGAATCAGACTTTGCATTTCAAAGTACTTAGTAAGGAATTAAGCAATATCAACCTCTTGAATGGCAGTATGAAGACATCCATATACTCACTTGCCAGCAAAACAAGCATAAAAGGTGAAAATTTTAAACAAAACCATTTACAATCTCTGGAAATCGTCCTAAAGACAGAACAAATGAAGAAGCATTTACTCAAGAAAGAACAAGGAGTCTGGCATTTAGACTATGACCCACTCTGTCCTCCTTCCCAGCTCAGATGACAGAAACTCTCTAAGAGGGTGTAGCCAAGAACACAAAATTCTCCCTGCTCCAAGTCCAGTGCTACAACATTTTGGATGAGGAAGACTGTCAGCATTTCTTGTCCCTTTCACTCACAGCTGTGTGTTGCAGAGGCTTAATTCCAGGTGAATATAGCCCAGAGCTCACGGCTTTTTATGTAACCCTGATTCACAGGGTAGAAACTCTCTCTGGCATGACATGCTGGCAATCCTGAGGCCCAATTGACCTCATCCCCCAAGTTATTCATAGGGCAAAAAGTTCCACATTGGGAGAAGCAAGTTGAGAAGACCAGAAGCTGCGCTTCCCTCGCTGCCCGGTGCCGTGCTTCTAAGGCGGGAATATCAGATGTAGGCCACTGTATTCGTCCCCAGCTCCAGGGTCATAGTGCAGAAATTTTGTCCACAGTAAAAGGAGGTCATAAAACAGTTCCAAAGCTACTCAAATGGACTGACTTTATTTGAAAAAGTGTGAGGAAGGTCAAGCCTAAAGATGCTCTTAAATATAGTGAAGGTTTTGATGGTAAGCAGTTAAGATGAGCCTCCTGTTAGCTTCAGGAAATGTACAAACTAAATCATGGACAGCTGATTTACCAGGGAAAATCAGGAAAAGCTAAGAGCTTGCCTTGCATCAGAACAAACTTCAAACACTGAGCACAAAAACTACAAAGGAGCCTAATTTAATTGGGTCAGACTGTCCACAGTTTATGCCTAGGGGATTATTGAAAACAGTAGAGTAGTCAACCAGCAATTAGGTGTACAGTGGATAAAGCACTTGGCTGCTGACTATAAAGGTTAGGAGTTCAAACCCACCAACCACTCCATGCAAGAAAGATTGCAGCAGATTGGCAGTCTGCTTCTGTAAAGATTACAGCCTTGCAAACCCAGTGGGACACTTCTCTGCCCAATAGATTTGTTATGAGTCAAAATCAACTTGACAGCAACAGGTTTGGTTTGGATTTTTTTTCCCTTTCAGTAAGGAAAGACACTATCAAAGAGAGGTTTATAAAACCAAAACCACTATGTCCTTGCCCAAGGCTGCACACTCAAATATCAGAGGCTTAACACTAGGGAATGAGAGGAACAAACTTCACTAAAATAGTCTAGCCTATGACTAAACAAGCAAGTAATAGTACCAAGTCCAGGAGGGCAGAGGGAATGAGTATTCAGAATTGCTACAATATTGTGGTAGTTATGTTTGTATGTCAACTTGGCTGGGCCTGGTTGAGTGGCTGGGCAGCTGATGGTAGTTATTCCCCACGAGGAGACTGGAAATCAATTCCATGGTGGGCTCTACCACAAACAGCTGAGTAGCTGCCTTTGGGAAGTGGTCTGCTTCGTGTATTTAAGGAGAAGCCTTGGGAATGGACTCTATCCCTGCATGTAGCTGTCATTGTTCAGCAGCCTGCTATGCTCTGCTGACCTTGGGACTTACAATGGACTTAAGTTAATGGCTTGCCATGTGGTTTGATAACATTGAAGAAACGCCTCTAGCTCCAGTGGGCCAGGAGCAGGAGGCAGAGCTAGACCCCAAGGTTGAGGGGCTTTCACCTAGCCCTTAGAGCGTGGCACTTTGAACTTGGACTCAAAGCCTCCAAATTTTAAGAATAAACTCCTGTTTGTTAAGGCCATCCCATCTGTGGTATATTCTTGTCAGAGTGGCACTGGGTAACCAGAACAAATATATTACCTCAATGTCCAGTTTTCAACAAAATATTTCAACATGACCAAAGAAATAGGAAAGTATGACCCATACATTAGGGAGCAAAAATCAGTCAACAGGAACTTCTGGTGTGAGGGATTATGTTTTGGTTATTTCATGCCACTTAACAAAAATACAGGTGGGTAGCTATAACAAACAGGAGTTTATTCTCTTACAGTTTTGGAGGCTAGAAGTAAGAGTTAAAAGTGCCAAGATCAAGGGTCTGTGTGAAAACCCCTCGACCTTGGGGCTTCAGCTCTACCTCTTGCTCCTGGCCCACTGAAGCTGGAGACTTCTTAACTCAGGCAGCTGCTGGCTGCTGAAGCTGACAAACCCAAAGTCGACAATTAAAAATGCACTGGCCTAAGATTATCAGACAACATGGCAGGCAACTAGTTTAAGTCCAGAGAAAAAGTCCCAAGATTGGCAGGGCACTGGCACATGCAGGGTCCAAGCATGCCAAAAAACTGCAAACCATTCCCAAAGCTTCTCCTTATATACTGGAGGAAGACATAGCCCTAAAGCAGCTACTCAACTGTTTGCAGCACATTCCACCACGGAGATAATTGCCAGTCTCATCATGGGGAATAACTACAACCAGCTGCCCAGCCACTCAAAATCAGGCCCAGCCAAGCTGACACATAACCTTAACTACCACAGACTAGATGTCAGATTTAACAAAGACTCCAAAGTAGCCATTATAAAAATGTTCAAAGGATTAAAAGAAGCCATCTTTTTTTTTTTTTTT
>NW_006921896.1:2173870-2176891 GCF_000298275.1 Orycteropus afer afer
AAAGAAATATAGGCTGAAGACCTTCCAATGTGATGAAAGACATTACACTCTAAGAAGCTCAGAAAACAAAACACAAAAAAACCAAACTCACTGCCGTCCAGTCTTATCTGGTTCATAGTGACCCCTCCTTGGGTTTCTGAGGTGGTATCACTACAGAAGCAGATTGCCCAATCTTCCTTCCAAGGAGTGGCTGGTGGGTTTGAACCTCCAGCCTTCTGGTTAAAATGCTTTCTTTTCTCAGCTTTTTTGAAGAGACATACAACTCTATAAAGTAATATTATGACAATATATAGTTGGATTTGTAACATATGGAAGCATATGTATAATAACAATTGTATAAAAAAAGAAGAATAGAGAGCCATATACAAGTAATTTTTCTGTATCTTACTGGGGTTAAGGTAGTATACATTTGAAATAGATTTTGATAAGATATATATGGTAAGCCTTAAAATAAGCACTAAATAATAATAAATTTTAAAAAATTAAGATTAAAAAAAAGATGGTTGTTAGGTGTCGTCATGTTGATTCTGAGCCATGGACAGGGTAGAACTGCCTGATAGGATTTCTTGGCTGCAATCTTTACAGAAGCAGATTTATAAGGTCTTTCTCCCATGAATTAAAATGTTACAATTAAAAATATTCACTCAATGCAAAATAAACCAGTAAAGGAGGAATAGGGGAACAAAAAAGATACAGGACATATAAAACAAAAAGTAAAACGACAGATGTAAATCCAGTTGTAACAATGAACAATGTACTCAAAAGATAGATTTGTCAGAGTGGATTAAAAATAAAACAAGATTCAGCTATATGCTGTCTATGGGAGACATTTTACAGTAAAAAATATCAACATTTGAAAGTAAGAGGATGGGAAACATATGGAAATAGCAACCATAAGAAAGATGGAGTAGCTATACAAATATTAGACAAATTAGACTTTATAATGGTAAAAGTCCATCGGAAGATCAATAAGGAAATAAAACACTTGAGTAATACTAAAAACCAACTAGAATCTAACATATCTCCCACTCCCCCCAACAACAGCAAAATATACATTCTTCTCAAGTGTACATTCTCTAGGATAGAGCATATGCTAAGCTATAAAATAAGCCTCAATAAATTAAAAAAAAAAAAAAATCAAAACATATGAAGTGTGTTCTCCAATCATGATGGAATAAAATTAGAAACGAATAACAGAAAAGAACTTGAGTGGATCACAAATATGTGGAAATTAAACAGACTCCTAAATAACCAATGGGTCAAAGAAGATATCAGAAGAAAAATCAGAAAATACTGTGAGATGAATGAAAACGAACACACAACATACCAAATCCTATGGAATGCAGCAAAAGCAGTACTTGTTAGGTCTCACTGAGTCAATTTTCAACTCATATGTGACTGAGTAGAACTGCTGCCCCTAAGTTTCCCTAGGCTGTAATATTTATGAAAGCACTTGCCAGTTGTTTTGCCTGTGGAGCTACTGGGTGGGTTCAAACTGCCAACATTTTGGTTAGCAGCCAGGTGCTTAACCATAGCTCCACCAGGGCTCCTTAAAGAAAAGTTTAGAGGGAAATTCATAGCTATAAATACTAGTATTAAGCAAAAAGAAAATCTCAAATCAATAACCATACAACACTGGAAAAAGAAGAGCAAACTAAATTAAACCTAAACCAAGTATAACTCTCACCACTCCCTCTTCTAAGGATCATCCTGATTGTATTTCTTCTAAGAACGATTTGCTCATTCCCTGCCAGTTCATGGTAGGTTCCGTATTCCTCGCCAACACCTTAATTCAAAGGTATCAGTTCTTCTTCTGCCTTTTTTCGTTATATAGCTGTTTCATGCATGTAAGTCAATTGAAAAGACCATGGCTTGGTCAGGTACACCTTAGCCATAAAAGTGACATCTTGGTTTTTTATACCTTTAAAGAGGTTTTGTTTTCCCAGCAGATTTGCACAATGCAAAATGTCATTTGATTTCTTGACTATTTCCATCAATTATTGATTCAACTAGAATGAAATCCTTGAAAACCTCAATTTCTTCACCATTTATCATGGTGTTATTTATTGATCCAACAAATGTCATAATCTAGATGAAATGAACAAATTCCTAGAAACACACAAACTACCAAAACTGCCTGTAGTAGAAATAGAATATTTGAATCAATATACATATGCAAAGAGATAGAATTAGTAACCACAAATCTTCCCAAAAAGAAAATCTTTGTAAAGATTACTTCACTGGAGAATTCTAAGAGGGGGGAGACACTTCCTAACTCATTCTAAGAGACTAGTGTTATCCTAATACAAAAACTAGATAAAGACATCACAAGAAAAGAAAACTACAGAGTAATATCCTTTATGAATGTAGATGCAAAACTTCTAACAAAATACTAGCAAACCTAATCCAGAAGCATAAAAAAAAGGTTTATACACCATGACCAAGGCAATTTATTGAAGGTTAAATTTATGGAAGGTCAATTGTTCATGTGAAAATCCATTGATATAATAAATCATATTAATAAAGAGAGAAAACATAAACATCTCAATAAAAGCCAAAGAAATATTTGGCAAAATCCAACATCTGATAAAAAACACTCAACAAATCAGAAATAGAGGACAATTTCCCTAATTTGAATAAAAACCAAAAAAACACAAACCCAGTACCATCAAGTCGATTCCAACTCATAGCAACCTCATTGGGTTTCCAAGGTAGCAAATTTTTATGCAAGAGCTCTGGTAGCATAGTGGCTAAGCACTTGACTGCTCACCAGAAGGCTGGTGGTTCAAATCCACCAGCTGCTCCTGGGAAGGAAGATGGGGCAATCTACTTCCATAGTGATACTGCCTCGGAAACCCAAGGAGGAGTCGCTATGAGTCGGGTCCGACTTGATGGCACATAGTGATGATGACGATGAAATTTTTATGCAAGTAGATTGTCCCATCTTCCTTCCATGGAGTGGTTTGAACCTTCTGGTTCTGTGCCACGAGAGCTACTTAAACTTGTTAAAGAACACTTACA
>NW_006921896.1:2177171-2179404 GCF_000298275.1 Orycteropus afer afer
GAAGGAAGGTTGGGCAATCTACTTCCATAGTGATACTGCCTCAGAAACCCAAGGAGGGGTCGCTATGAGTCAGGTCCCACTTGACGGCACATAACAACAACAATATATGACAAATGCTAAAGATTAAGACAAAAACACTATTAGAGCTAATAAATTTCAGCAAAGTTTGAGGATTCAAGGTCAATATACAAAAACATAAACTGTGTTTCTATACACTGTTGTTGTTTGCCACTGAGTTGGATCCGACTCAAAGATCACTATGGAACTAGATTGCCCAACCTTCCTTCTGAGGAGTGGCTGGTGGGTTTTAACTGCTACCCTTCTGGTTAGCAGTCAAATGCCTTAGTCACTATGCCACCAGAGCTCCCTTCTACACTAGAATTCATTCTGTACTAGAATTCATTCACACTAGAATGAACAATTTGAACATGAAATTAAGAAACATTTCCATTTGCAATAGAGGGAATGGGGGAATTTGAGGAATTGCATCTAAAGAGTATGTAACTTTTTCTTTGGGGTGCTGAAATGTTCTAAAATTGATTGTGCTGATGGTTACACAAGTCTGAGTACATTAAAAATTATTTAATTGTACACTTTTAGTGGGCGAATTATATTTTAATAAAGCTAAAACCAAAAATAAAGAGAAAAGAGGGAGGTATTCCTTTCCCAAGTACCTCAATAGCTAATCATCCTGGCTTCCTGTTAATAGGATATCTCCTTCACTAGCTTCCTATTGCACAGCTCATGTCTGACACATCACGACATTGACCCTCACCACCTCCAACTGTCAAGAAAACCCTATAGAGAAGTTCTTCTCTGTGATACATGGGGTAGCTGAGTCAGATTTGACTCGACAGCACCTAACAACAACAACCTCCAACTCTACGCAGGGTGATATAGGAAAATGAATCTGGAGAGGGCATAACATGAAGTTATTTGGGGGTTGTAATTACAATTTTAACAAAAATTAGACTTTATCTCTTATTTTCTAATCTTTCAAATTTGTACAGCTGATTAATACTGTGTACTGATTAACATTTTCTGGGAGGGAAAGAGCATGCTTTACAGGGAGTTATAAGTTATGGACTAAAACGGTAGACACTAGTCACATGTGGATATTGGTTACTTGAAATGTGGCTAGAGTAACTGAGAAACTGAATTTTATATTCAATTTAATTTAATCTAAACTTAAATAGCCACATGTAGCTAACGGGTACAATATTGGAAAGCAATGAAAGTTTCTCTCTCAAAAAACCCTTCAAAGACTAAATCTTATCTACAGAAGAGGTCTAATTCATTGGACAGTGAAGACAGGACGTTTTCACCCTTACTGATAGTTCTATTAGGCAGGTTGGTTTAGATACAGAGAGACCAGATGAGAGGCTATTGCAGTGATGAAGGAGAAGATGAGCACTTGAATTAAAGCATTGGGAATGGGGTTAGAAATATATGCAGAACTAGCATTGTCAGAACTTGACTAATTTATTGAATGCAAGGAGTGAAGAAGGGGGAGGAATGGAAGACTTGCAGGCTTCTGCCTTGAGATATTGGTGGTATCACTCCAGGGTGTGGAATACTTGAAGAAAAACATTTTGGGAATGAAAAACAATAATTTTCTTCTTGAGCATTCTGAGGTTAAGGAGTCATGGGCCATGTAGGTAGGGACATACAATATATAGAAAAATGACTACGGTGCTAGAACTTAGGAATTCTTGTAAGTCAGAGGTATACATTTGGGTATCATCTGCATGGAAGTAATAACTGATGTCATGGAGTTCATTAGGAGCATGTGTAGAGTCATAAAAGATGAGTACACTAGCATTTTAATTCAATGGAGTGTAAGGGAAACACACAAAGGAAATGAAAAAGAAGCTTAGAGGAGGAGAGCCACAGTTTAGAAGTTCTGACAGTTTCAAAAAGAAAATAGTCAAGAATTTCAAATGCAATAGAAATGACTTAACATGGAAATGAATAAGGTACCACTGTAACTAACAATAAGGATTTCATCTGTGATTTTGACCAGAGTGATCTAGTGAGAGAAGTAGTGTACTGGAAGGCACACAATGTTGAAAGGAAATAAAAAGTTGAGGTAACAATTGTAGATTTTTTTCTGAAAAATTAAAAAAAAAAAAAAAGGAAGAAAAGAGCAGTGATCATATGGTAGAAGTGGGTTATTTTAAAATGTAGAGCTCTGCTAGTGTAGTGCCTAAGGCATTTGACTGTTAACCAGAAG
>NW_006921896.1:2179620-2180653 GCF_000298275.1 Orycteropus afer afer
TTTTTTTTTTTTTTTTTAATCTTAGTAGCAAAAAAATGTGAGCATTTAAGAGCCTGTGGTGAAGTAACCAAAGATTAGAAGATGCAAGAAAGGAGCAAGATCTTGAAAGAGGTTGAAGGAAATGTAATTTAAAGCACAAGTGAAGGGATTTACTTTGAGGTAAAAGAAGTACTTTTTCTTAGCAGCAAGGAGGAAGGAAGAAACTAATGGTGGAAGTAGGTTTATAGTTGGATAACAGGTAGGAGATTCTAGTTTTAGATCTCATTCTATCAAGTTAGGTGTCACAAGTAAACAGCACATACCAGGGACAAGTAGTTTATTTTTCTTTCTTCTATAACAGATTAACTCAAGACACATTTTAAAAATATATAAATGAAGAAGATACTATTTTATCCCCAATTCCCTCTACTTGTGAATGTAAAGTATCCCTTCATTTCAGAGGGCAGCATTTAATCAAAGGTACAGTGTGAGTAACTTGAATCTTGGTCCAATAACTGTACTCTTAGCAAACCACCGTCTTTTACCCCACTTTCAAGAATTTGTTCCTCACTTCACCAAGGACGATATTCAAGCGGCCAACAAACATATGAAGAAATGTTCATGATCATTAGCTATTAGAGAGATGCAAATCAAAACAGCAATGAGATACCATCTTGCTCCAGCACTAGTAGCAAAGTTCAGCAAGACAGAAAATAACAAATGTTGGCGAGGTTGTGGAGAAATTGGGACTCTCATACATTGCTGGTGGGACTGTAAAATGGTACAACCATTGTGAAAAGCAGTATGGCGATTCCTTCGAAAGTTGGAAATGGAAATACCATTTGACCCAGCCATTCCATTACTAGGTATATACCCTAAAGAAGTGAGAGCCATGTCAAAAACAGATATATGCACACCCATGTTCATCACAGCACTATTTACAATAGCCAAAAGATGGAAACAACCTAGGTGTCCATTAACTGAGGAATGGATAACCAAACTACGGTACATACACACAATGGAATACTATGCAACGCTAAAGAATAATGTAGAA
>NW_006921896.1:2181978-2186676 GCF_000298275.1 Orycteropus afer afer
TTAAAAAAAAAAAAAAGAATTTGTTCCTATCTAGTCTCCCCTTAGGGAACTCTGGGTAGTGTAGTGCCTAAGGCTTTTGACTGCTAACCAGAAGGCTGGCAGTTCAAATCCATCAGCCACTCCATGGAAGAAAGATGGGCCAGTCTACTTCCATAAAGATTTACCACCTCAGAATCCCAACAGGAGTTGCTATGAGTCAGAATCAACTGGATGGCAGTGAGTTTGAACTTTTCTTTAGTCTTCCCTTGTGCTCTGGTAGCATAGTGCCTAAGGCATTTGACTGCTAACCAGAAGTCTGGCAGTTTAAACTCACTAGCCAGTCCTTGGTATGAAGGTTGGGCAATCTACTGTAGTGATACCACCTGGGAAATCCAAGGAGGGGTTGCTATGAGTCAGATACGACTTGATGACAGTGGGTTTGGTTTGGTTTTGTGTTGTGAACATCTCTTACAAAACCTTGAATCTTCCTTGAAATATACATATACAGTGTCAACTCCTCCTTGGGTTTCTGAGGCAGTATCTCTACAGTAAATTACCCAGTCTTCCTTCCGAGGAGGGGCTGGTGGGTTTGAACCACCAACCTTCTGGTTAGCAGTCAAATGCCTTAGGCACTCTGCCACCAGAGCTCCTTGACAAGTTTTGGGATATGTATATACCCATGAAACCATCCCCACCATCAAGGTAATGGATGTATTCATCACCCCCAAAAGTTTCCTTGTATTTCTTTATAATCTTTCCTTCCCATCCCTCCTCACCCCCACCTCTGTAATCAGATTTCTGTCATTGTACTTTCATTTGCATTTTCTACATTCTACATAAATACAGAAGGTACTTTTCTTTGGCTTCTTTCACCCAGAATAATTATTCTGAGATTCATCCATGTTGCATGTACTAATAGTTATTTTTTTTTAATTGCTAAGTAGTACTTAATAATTAATTATTGTATGGACAGACCACAATTTATTCATTTTCTTGTTGGTGGATATTTGAGTTGTCTCCAGTTTTTAGCTATTACAAATAAAATTCCTATGAACATTTGTAAGCAAGTGATTTCATGGACATGTGCTTTTACTGTCTTCAGTAAATTCCTAGTCGTGGAATGATTGGATCATAGTGTAGATGTATGTTTAATCTTTTGAGAAATTGCAGAAATTTTCCAAATAGTTAAAACTTTTTAAGTTCTCACCAACAGTGTATAGGAGTTCAAGAGTCTTCACATCCTCACCAACACTTGGTGTGGTTAAAACCAAATACCACCCAATGCTGTCAAATCAATTCTGACTCATAGCTACCTTATGGTCAGTCATTTTAATTTTAGCCTAGAATTCTAATAATATGTGTAAAGTGGTATCCCACTGTGGTTTTAATTTTCAATTCCTTAATGACTAATGATATTGAGCTTATTTACCATTTATATATCTTCTTTGGTAATATGCCTGTTCAAATCTTTGCCCATATTAAAATTGAGTTGCATGTTTTCTTGTTATTGAGCTTTGAGAGTTCTTTATGTATTATTAATACAAGTCCTTTATCAGTTATATGATTTTTAAATATTTTCTCCAAGTCTATAGCTTGTCTTTTCATTCTCTTAACAGTGTTTTTCAAAGAGAAGTGCTTGATTTTGATAAAGTTCAAATTATCAATTTGTTCTTTTATGGATAGTGCCTTGGTGTTTTATATAGATAGATAGATAGATAGATAGATGTTGTTGTGCTGTTGTTATGTGCCGTCGAGTTGGCCCCGACTCATAGCGATCCCTCCTTGGGTTTCCGAGGCAGTATCACTACAGAAGTAGGATTGCCCAACCTTCCTTCCAAGGAGTGGCTGGTGAGTTTGAACCACCGGCCTTCTTGTTAGCAGTCAAGTGCCTTAGGCACTATGCTACCAGAGCTCCTGATAGATAGATATAACCAAAAACCAAACCCAGTGTCATCAAGTCCATTCTGATGCATAGCAACCCCTTTTGGGTTTCTGAGGCAGTGAATCTTTACAGAAGTCAATTGCCCGGTCTTACTTCTGCAGAGTGGCTGGTGGGTTTGAACCACCAGCCTTCTGATTAGCAGTCAAATGCCTTAGACACTATATCACCAGAGCTCCCATATATATATGGGAATTCAAACCCACCGGCCACTCTGCAGAAGGAAGATTGGACAATCTATTTCCATAGAGATACTACCCCAGAAAACCAAGAAGGGGTTGCTATGAGTCTAATCAACTTGATGGCAGTCTATATCTCTATCTATCTATCTCTATCTATCTATCTATCTATCTATCTATCTATCTATCATATACCTATCTTCCTATCTTTGTTTAACCAAAGATGGCAGATTTTTCTCCTTCTAGAAATTTAGTAGTTTAAGCTTTACATTTCGGTCTATGATACTTTCTGAGTTAATTTCTGTACCAGATGCAAGGCAAACATCTGAATTCCTTTTTATTTTTGTATATGGATATCCAATTGTTCTCTCCACTAAACTCTATTTGCATATTTGTCAAAATCAGTTGTTCATAAATATGTGGAGAGTAATGTTAGGTTTTTGTTTTATTTTTGCTATTCTAGGTCTTTTGCATTTCCATATGATTTTCACAATCAGCTTATCAATGTTTACAGCCCTCACCCAAAAAAAGCCTCCTGGGATTAGTATTGGGATTATGTTGAATCTCTACATCAATTTGGAGGAAATTTATATCTTAAAGTATTGAGTCATCCAACTGATGGACATAGTATACCTCTCCATTTATTTAAATCTTTAACTTTTATCAACGATGTTTTGTTTTTCACGCACAGGTCTTTTATACCTTTGTCAGATTTTTCCTTGAGTGTTTCATACTTTTAGATGTGACCATACTGGTTTCAGCTGTCTCCATAGGACTTCAGTTATCTTCTTCTGAGTAGATCATTGTTGTTGTTGTTGTTGTTTGCTGTTGAGTCGGCTCCGACTCATAGTGACCCCTCCTTGGGTTTCCGAGGCAGTATCACTACGGAAGTAGGATTGCCCAACCTTCCTTCTGAGGAGTGGCTGGTGGGGTTGAACCTCCAGCCTTCTGGTGAGCAATCAAGTGCCTTAGGCACTATGCTACCAGAGCTCCTGAGTAGATCATTAATACAATTAATATCATTAATACAATTTTTACAAAGTAGCAAGCAAACTTACTCAGGATAAAGAGCAATATGCTGAAACTTTGCAATATCTTATGCTATTGTTCTCTCCCTTGTTGCTACTTAAACATTAAGTCTCCCTTGAGAATTAGGGCCAACATTTGCCCAGCCCTGTTCCCCTGCTAAATTAATCACATTGTCTTTTTTGTCTCAAATGAAAGATTTTCATATGGTAAATAGCCAAAAAAGCCTACCTTGAGAGACAGGATTTTCCCAAGGTTTTCTTACCCTCAGGTGTGGTGTAGTCAGGCAGGAAGTGGTATAGGTTTTTTTTTCTTAAGTTCACATAATTATTTTTAAGTTTTAGTGTACAATTCAGTGGCATTAGTACATTCACTGTGTTGTACAGCCATCACCATTACTTATTTCCAAACCCCTTTCTTCACCTTGAGCAAATTCTATGCTTATTAAACAATAAGTTCACAATCCTTCCATTCCCCAATCCCTAGTAACCATTCATTTATTTCTGGTATCTATAAATTTACCTATTTAAGGTATTTCATACAAGAGGAATCATACAATATTTATCTTTGTGTCTGGCTGTTTTCTCTTAGTATAATATTTTCAAAGCTCATTCATGTGATAGCATGTATCAGAACTTCATTCTCTTTTATGACTGTGTAGGATCAGTGACTGCAACACCCCAAAAATTGTCTCAGACCCCATCTTGTTTAGCTGTACTTGTAAGCAACTGCAAGCCATTCTCCTTCTCCCTCCCTGTCACATATCAATCACCTCCCTCTGTCAGGTATTAACCTGTCCTTAGGCTAGCCCTGGGCAATTAAGTGCCCTAACTAGCAGTATTTTTATCAAAGCAAACACAAGTAGTTCCAAAAAGCACTGCCCTGGACCCCTGCCCAGGACCCCCTCCTGAGTGGCCAGCTACCACTGAGTCTGAAACCAGTCACGTAGCCTTCCAGTCCCAGTCACGTAGAACCCATCCCCAATTCCCCAGACTCAGGTATAAATATGCCCCCTGGGAAATAGGCGAATTTAGTGGACATTTTTGGATCCATTCTAACTTGCTGCCACTGGATTGAATTGCTAGCAATGTTTGTAAAGTTGTGCCTACTTTTCTTCCATCTATTATCTTATAAATCCTCTCTTTCTCTTGATTCTCTTTTCGGCTATTCTAAATAAAGCTCATGCCAGTAAGGGCACCCCTGGGCAGATCTTTTGCTTTCTCTGAATCTATCCAAAGGGAAATTCCCAATTCCCTGGGAAATTCCCACAACAGCTGGTGCTGAGCCAGGAAAAACCAAAGAAACTACCCATAGGGTAACAGTATGCACGAACAGAGTAATTTGTGAAATTCCAGATTAGCCAGATGCAAATATGTATGGACCCACTGCCAGGCTATTAGCCAGCTGGGGATTGGTGCGATTGTTTGACAATGCCCAATGAACACTGCAAGGACTGTTTGAAGTATTTCAGAGTGCTGGAGTAAAAGCTGAAAAAAGAATACTGGGTGCTGGTCACAGCAGTAGCTTGGCCTCTGCTATAGTCAGAACATTCAACGTCCTCTTCTGAATTCAGCT
>NW_006921896.1:2189446-2207532 GCF_000298275.1 Orycteropus afer afer
AGAATGCTCCTTCGAAGCAAGAATGGCCAGACTTTGTCTCACATACTTTGGTTATGTTGTCAGAAGGGACCGTTCCCTGGAGAAAGATGTCATGCTTGGTAAGGTGGAGGGTTGACGAAAGAGGGAAAGGCCTTCCCAAGATGGATTAACACAGTGGCTGCAGCAATGGGCACAGGTATAGCAAGGACTGTGGAGCTGACGCAGTACCGGGCCGTGTTTCATTCTGCTGTGCATAGGGTCGCTATGAGTCGGAGATGACTTGACGGCATCTTACAACAACATACTCAGTCCATGCTCCCTCAGAAGCTGATCAGGGAGCAGAAAGAGAGTATCAGAAATCAAGGGATAAGCCACAGACAGTTAAGGAAGAGCTAAGGTTGGAGAGAGACACAAAATTGGTTCAATCAGATGTGAGAGAAGCTATCGCTACCAAGCTACAAACATCTTACAAAATTATAGAAACATTAGCGGGTAAAAGAGCAAAATTGGCTGGGAACCGCCTACCATGCCAACAAATCCAAGCATTTACAATAGGGCCAATTGGGACCCTAAGAAATGGAACCCTCTTGAGTCTTCAGACTCGGAGGAAGAAGGTGAGGCCTGGGACGATAGCATTAGCGTAACTGAACACCTACAAGCCTGGCCGTTAATCACCACTAAAGTAAAGACCTGTTGGCTCTGTTCTCAGGAGCAAGAACACATCACAGTAAGAGATTACACCACCAAGGAACTTCTCTATATAGCTGTCCAATACAGGCAGAAAAAAGGAGCATCTATACCTGTCTGGTGTTAAGGTTGTGCAATACCGGGCCTGATGGTGTAGTCTTGTCAGAACGGGAATTATCTAAAATAGCCTCGGTTATTTCCCATTCTGCCTTAAGACAAAGGCTATATATATTCCAGAACGGGGTGGGGGAATGCGCCCCTCATGAACTGGATTATCTTAGCTGGCTGAGCAGCATGGCCCACACAGGAAGATACTCCCTGCACCCCTCCCATATAGAATACTCTTGAAGAGCTGCAGGGGCTCATTAGAGAATTAGGAGCAAAGCATGCTATACATACGACTGAATTTCTGGGTCCTGACGATGAAATATTTATGGATGACATGAGTAACGCTCTCTTATAATCTGCCCCCAGCCAGTATTATGGTTCTCTTTTGCCCATCCTGCAACTGGCAGTTGGATGCTCCATCTCAAAAGCTATGCAAGCCACTGCTGGAAAGGAGGAAACTGACAGACTGAGACCGAAAAACGTAAGAGCTACTGAAAAGCCCCTAGGGTAGAGAGCCAAAGAATTCCACCAGAGGGAAGGAGCCTTTATGCATGACTCAAAAGCAGCTTTGGCTGGTGGAACCACTGAGACTATGGCCCCTAGCTGCCCTTCAGGTCTGGAATTGAACCCACACCTGTGGTTTCCAGCCAAACAAAGTATAGGCATGTGAGTTAAACATTTACCTCAAGTAGACACATGCCCTGGAGAGAACAATGATGGGAGAAGTAAGGGCTGCTTACGCACAGGAAGACAGCTCAGGGCGCAGGAGAGTATGGAGGGATGGACACTGGGAAGAGGTAACTATGGGGAGGAAGTGGGAGGGGAGCTATTGCATTGTGGTAAATTTTGGTCAATGACATGAGATAAAGTATATGTGAACTGCTGTATGAAAAGTGAATTTACTCTGTAAATCTTCATGCAAATCAAAATAAAATTAAAAAAGAAAAAAAAAAAAAGAAGCTTTGGTGGACCTCACAGCTGCCCAGATAAACAGCCAGCTGTCCCTTTTACACTTATGACAATGTTTGTGGCTGGACCAGCTGTTTCTTCCCTTGGGGTAGGAACAGAAGGAACCTGCTCAGCCTGCTGCTCCTCCCATGTGGGAAGCACCAGTTCCCTTAGACTAGGAAACGGGCTGAAATCCCCCACTGAAAGAGCAGAGAATAATGGGGGATTGGAGGCGCCACATCGAAATTGTTATCCACTGCTCAAACAAAGAGCTCTAGCTTTGGTAGCCAGGGGTGCCAAGTGCACCCTCATGCATGGGAATGTAAACAGATTTAAAGTCCCATTGGGTTCTATTGATGGGCATGGATGCAGAGGGCTTAGTCAGAGTCTGGTGCATTGCACTCACTCTCACCATAGGGTGTCTTTCTCCCACCGAATACCAGGTGTTTATTTCCCCTCTGCCTGAACATATCTTGGGAATTGACATTCTCTCAGGATTAACCCTATTAAAAAGTACAGGGAAGTTCCATTTGAGAGTACAGGCATGTAGTAGTTATGTTTGTGTGTCAACTTGGCTGGGCCTGGTTGAGTGGCTGAGCAGCTGGTGGTAGTTATTCCCCATGATGAGACTGGCAATCACTTCCATGGTGGGATTACCACAAGCAGCTGAATAGCTGCCTTTGGGATGTGGTCTGCTTCCTGTATTTAAGGAGAAACCTTGGGAATGGTCTCTAGCCTATGGCACGCTTGGACCCTGCATGTAGCCGTGTTGTTGCTCAGCAGCCTGCTATGCTCTGCCAACCTTGGGAGTTACAATGGACTTAAGTTAATGGCCTGCCATGTGGTTTGGTAACATGGGGACCGTGCCTTTTTACTTGTCAACCTTGGGGCTTCTCAGCCTCAGCAGCCAGCAGCTGTCTGAGTGAAGAAACGCCTCTCCTCCAGTGGGCCGGGAGCAGGAGGCAGAGCTGGACTCCAAGGTTGAGGGGCTTTCACCCAGCCCCTAGAGCCTCACACTTTGAACTTGGACTTAAAGCCTCCAAACTATAAGAAAAAACTCCTGTTTGTTAAGGCCATCCCATTTGTGGTATGTCTCTTGTCAGAGCAGCACTAGGTAACCAGAACAGGGCAATCAAGGCATTGTGTGTGCGTGTGTGCGTGGGGGGGAGCAAAGTGAAGCCCCGAGCATCTCCCTTCCACCACCAGAATTGTAAATATTAAACAGTATTGGCTGCTTGGGGGGCATGGGGAAATAACTGTTGCAGGACTAGCAGGAGTCAACATTATCCTGCATGGTATGTTCAACAGCTCTTTATGGCATGTGTGGAAACCAAATGGGAGCTGGTGGATGACAGTGGACTACCAGGAACTGAATAAAGTTACCCCTGCTCTTCAGGCCACCATTCCCAACATAGCCCAATTGCTAAATACTATTAGTGAACATCTAAGTACTTATCAAGTATTAGACCTTGCTAATGCTTTCTTCAGTATTCCTATAGCCCCGGAGTATCAGGATCAAGTCACTTTTGAGTGGAAAAGAGAATCCTGGACATTTTAAACACTAATCCAAGGTCATTGTCACTCCCCTACCATCTGCCATGGTCTGGTTGCTCAAGACCTTCAAAGGTGGAAACCTCCAGAAGGAATTTTCATGTTTCATTATATTGATGATATTATATTAAACTGTAATGACCTTTCTCTCCTAGAGGATGCTGCTCCCCAACTGATAGCCCATCTGGAAAGCCAAGGATGGGCCATAAACATTACTAAGCTCCAAGGCCCTGTGCTATCTGTCAAATTCTTGGGTATTATCTGGTAGGGTAAGACTTAAATTGTGCTTGCAGCTGTTATTGATAAAATACCAGCTTATCCATTGCCTATTAAAATTAAGGAATTACAAGCATTCTAGGTATGTTGGGGTATTGGAGACTCTTTATCCCTCACCTAGCCCAAATCCTACATCCCCTTTATAAACTAGCGAAAAAGGGAGTTATTTGTGATTGGGGAACAGAACAAGGAAAGGCATTTCATGCAGCTAAAGGATCAGTCCAGCAAGTAAAAACCTTGGGTGTTATTGAACCTGGTGCCCCTTGCGAATTGAATGTTGCTAGGTACCCCAAAGGATTTGGCTGGGGACTGTGGCAAAGGCAATAGGGAAAGTGGGTCCCATTAGGGTTTTGGTCCCAATTATGGAAAGGAGCTGAACAGAGATAAAGCCCATTGGAGCAACAAATATGTGCAGTTTATTTTAGTCTCCAACATATGGAAGATATTACAAAAGGGGCTCCTGTAATGGTTAAGACCCATTATCCCATTTCAGGATGGGATAATGAATAAAAAGAATTCAACAAGCCGAAGTCAGGGGCAGCCCAAGCAGGAATGCTCGTGAAAAGGCATGCCTGTGTCCAGCAGCAGAGCACCCTATCAGTTAGCCCCTGAGTGTGGAGCTTCATCAGATTCTGGTACCAGTAACCTATGTAAGTGAATCTATGACTCAAATTTCAGAATCCTCTCCTTTGCTGAAAAGCCATATCAAAGAAGGAACTGAGCCCATACTTAATGATGCCTAGTACACAGTTGGCTTGGCTTGGGGCAACCCAGCCTGTTGGACTATAATAGTCATCTAGCCTAGCACTGCAACAATTCGGATAAATCAAGGGGAGGGCCAAAGCAGCCAGTGGGTGGAATTAAGAGCAGCCTTAATGGTGCTTATGCATGAAAAGGATCGTATTATCTTATGCACTGACAGCTGGGCAGTGTTTAAAGATCTTACCCGGTGGCTGCCAACATGGCATAAGGAAAACTGGTGTATGACAGGGCAGCCCCTTTGGGGAAAGCAGCTGTGGAAAGACATTTTGGTTCGGGCTTTAAAAGCAGGTATTACTGTCTATCACATATCAGCACACAGCATGCTCACTCCCCCCAGCAACGCCCAGGCCAGCGAGCTAGCATGGCTTTGTGCCCTAACCAACTGGTTACCCAATACTGAAGTAGCTCAATGGCTACACAGAAAAACTGGCCATAAAGGACAGAGAACTCTCTGGGCCATTGCAAAAAGAATGAGAATTCCCATATCTACGGGCCAAATTAAAGAAGCCTGTGATCAATTCCACCACTGTTCACTAGAAAGGAAAAAGCCAGTGCCTCAAGAGATAGGCCAAATTTCCCACAAGCAAGCCTCAGCACAAAGACGGCAAGTGCATTATCTAGGTCCTGTCTACCTCGCAAAATTGCCATTTTGCTCTGACTTGTGCCAATACTGTAACTGACTTATTACCAGCATACTTGTGCAAACAGACTATGCAATGTTCTACAATCTGGGGACTCACCTGGCTCTGTGCCTGATATGGCACATCCACAGACATCAAGGCTGACATTTCAGTGACCAAGGCTGACATTTCACCGAGCATGAAGTGCAGGCATGGGTAGATGCACATGATACTGCCTGGCACTTCCACCTGCCCTGTAATCCCACCAGAAAGAATGAATGACTACTGAAACAAGCCCTAAGAAACAAAACCCACTCACTACAACAATGGGCACACACCTCCCAGAAGTGCTGAGACAGATCAACGAATACCTGTGGCAGGAGCCCCCCAGCACCTATCAGATGTTAACTCAAGGACCTCAGCTAACTATGTGGATCCCACTAAAACCACTGAAGACAATGCCCTCCTTCCCGCAGTAGGTCATGAGAATAATATCCTTTTTGCCTTTGCCACAAGATCTAGGCACAGGGGACCATGTGATTAAACTCCCTTGGAGTTGGCAGGTAAGCCCTCAGTGGTTTGAGATTTCTTCTTCCCTTTGGGGTGGTGGGCTATATGCCCCTTTGCTTGTTATTCCCTGGTTACATCAAAACTCCCCCAGCATCCTTATTATTACTAATCCAGAACCATTATTGAAAAGGGGAACTTATTTCATGAGTTTGTGGGCATTCACAGTACTTCATTTAGATTACACTGGCCTCTCCCAAACTGAAGGGCCAGTAGGGGGGAAAATATGGTATAATAAGCCAGGGCAGAAACCTTGCCCAGGCATAATATTAACCTTCACTTCCAGCACTGCCTGTACCCAGTTAGATCATCATGATTTACCTTTGATTGTTCCTTTCAAGACTTTATCTTATCGCCCTTAAGGGCCCCTGGCAATCTATTTGCAGGTTGGGCCCTCACCATAGCTCAAGTGTGAAACTGATCCAACTGGGGTGTGTGTGGACAACTTCCCATTTCCTCTAGCACTGGATTGTCCTAGAAATTGCTGCCCAAGGCTGAAAGCCTGTGGAGTTGTCTAAACAAATGGAAGGACATCTCCACTCCTAAACCATTTCTCCCCCCTTCTAATGTGATTTGAAATGTTTCTTTGCCCTCCTGGAGCTTTACCCATAATAAGATCTTTTCACTAGTCAGGGAACAAGTTAATGTGTCCTGGCCCGTAGGATGAGCAGTTTGGGATGGGTTAGGATGGACTCATGCTGTGTCTTTACAAGTAAACGCTGTCTCTCCCTGTTGTGCAGAGATGTTGCAGACATACAAATAGGGTGGCTTTCACCACACCTCCGCAAAAACATTAAAAGCAATAATACCACATGGTTAGGGAAACAAAACAAAACAAAAAAAGAGAAAATTGAAGCATTTCCCTCCCCATGGAGATGCCTATGAGCCTGCTAATTATGGCTGGTCCCATTTACCTTATAATTGGACAGGGTGATGCATTTGGGGGCATCCTTATGTTCCCCAGCATTAATATACACAACTTGGCCTGCATACCCCTCCAATCGGGATACCTTTTTATCACTGATCCCTGAGACAGCACCGTGCCAGCTGGTGATTTTAGCCCCTAGCACTTTTCACTCCTAGTGCCACTCTGATAGATGTGGAATGGCAAGTAGATGCACTCACTAAGCATACTGCTGCTGCCTTAAATGAAACACCTCAGGCAATTGCCCTATTATCCCCAGAAATGACCCAGATGAGGAAGGCAGTGATTCAGAATCTCATGGTATTAGACATTCTCACTGCAGCACAGGGAGAGACCTGTGGTCTAATTAATACTGACTGCTGTATCTACATGTCTGATCATAATCATACCATTGATCAGGCTCTGCAACATATGCAAACCCACATTTCTGCTATCCAGCAATTAAGTGTAGACTCCATTTCTTCCTGGGTAAATTCTGTACCATCCACGTGGAAATCTCTCTTACATGGAATATTAGGTTTTATATTATTTTATTGTTTGAATATTGCAGTTTATATTGCATTTGTGGGATGTAGTTGCAATACTCCAACATCTGGGTCCAATGGACATAGCGGAAGAAATGGCACATAGAATGTAAGGACCATTTAAGGTGTGTTGGGGGTGGAGTGTAGGGTAAGTGACTGCAAAACCCCCCAAAATGGTCTCAGACCCCATCTTGTTTAGCTGTGCTTTTAAGAAACTGCAAGCCATTCTTCTCCCTCCCTGTCATGTATCAATCACCTCCCCCTTGTCAGTCCTTAGGCTAGCTCTGGGCAAATTAAGTGTCCTAACTGGCAGTGTTTTTAATAGAGCAAACACAAGTGGTTCCAAAAAGTGCACTGCCCAGGACCCCCTCCCAAGCTGCCAGGAGCCACTGAGTCTGCAACTGGTCATGTAGCTTTCCAGTCCTGCTCATGTAGACCCCATCCCCAATTCCCCAGACTCAGGTATAAATATCCCACAGAGAAACAGGCAAATTCAGTGGACATTTTTGGATCCATTCCAACTTGCTGCTGATGGATCAAATTGCTAGCAATGTTTGTAAGCCTGTGCCTACTTTTCTTTCATCTATTATCTTGTAAATCCTCTCTCTCTTGATTCTCTTTTCTCATATTCTAAATAAAGCTCATGCTGGTAAGGACACCCCTGGGCAGATTTTTTAGTTTCTCTGAATCTATTCAAAGGGAAATTCCAAATTCCCTGGGAAATTCCCACAACAGACTGAATAATATTTCATTTTATCTATATACCGTATTTTGTTTATTCATTCATTTGTTGATAGAACTTACGCTGTTTCCACCTTCTGGCTACTATGAATAATAATGAACACTCATGGACAAATATGTGTTGGAGTCCTTGTTTTCAATTCTTTTGGGGATATACCTAGGAGTGGAATTCTGGGTCATGTTGTCATTTTATATGTAACTTTTAGAGTTAAGCCACACTGTTTTCCATAGCAGCTGTACCATTTTACATTGTCATTAGCAATGTATGAGAGTACTAATTTCTTCACAACCTTACCAACACTTGTTATTGTATATCTTTTTTATTGCATTCATCCCAGTGGATGTGAATTGGTATCTCCTTGTACTTTTGATTTACATTTCTTTAAAGAACTCTGGTGGTGCAGTGCTGGAGGCATCTGGCTACTAACCAGAAGGTTGGCAGTTCAAACCCACAAGGGCAATCTACTACCACAAAGATTTACCACCTTGGATATCCAATTGCGGTCACTGTGGGTCAGAATTGACTCGATGGCAGTGAGGTGTTTTTTTTTTTTTCAATGACTAATATGCCTAAGGCATTTGACTGGTAACCAGAAGGCTGGAAGTTCAAACCCACCAGCCACTCCTCGGAAGGAAGATTGGGCAATCTACTTCTGTAGAGACACCGTCTAGGAAACCCAAGGAAGGGTCGCTATGAGTCGAGAGTGACTTTACAGCAGTGAGTTTGGTTTTTGGTTTTATACGTTGAACATCTTTTTCATTTGCTGGTTGGCCACTTGTATATCTTCTTTGGAGAGATGTCTACTCAAGTCCTTTGTCTATTTCTTAACTGGGTTTCCTTTTTATTGTTGAATTTTAAGAGTTCTTTATATACTCTGGATACTAGATTCTCATTGTATATATGATTTTCAAATATTTTCTATCATTCTGTAGATTGTCTTTTCACTTTCTTGATAATGTCTTTTGATAAACAAAATTTTTAATTTTAATGAAGTCCAATCTAGCTTTTTATTGTTCATGCATTCAGTGTCATATATAAGAATCCATTGCAAAATTCAAAGTCATGAAGATTTACTCCTATACTTTATTCTAAGAGTTGTACAGTTTTGCTCTCACATTCAGCTCTTTGGTCCATTTTCAGTTATTTTGTATGTAGTGGAGCTCTGGTGGCTAGTGCCCAAGGCATTTGACTGCTAGCCAAAAGGTTGGCAGTTCAAACCTACCAGCTGCTCTGTGGAAGGAAGATGGGGAAATCTACTTACGTAAATATTTACTGCCTCAGAAACACAATGGAGGTCTCTCTGAGTCAGCATTGACTCGATGGCAGTGAGTTTGTATACAGTAGAGGTAGGGGTCAAACCTTATCATTTTGCATGTGGGTATCCAGTTGTCCCAGCACTATATGTTTATTCTTTGCTCACCGAATTGTCTTGGCATCTGTGGGACAAATGACTTAGTTCTAATCTAAGTAAGGTGGCTTTTGTGGTTGGCTCCAGAAAAATATCCATTGGAGTTCTCTGTGTTAGACTGGGTTCTCTAGAGAAACAAAACTAGTAAAGCTTATATATAGAGAGAAAGGAAAATTTATCTTAAGAAAATGGCTCACACCCTTATAGAAGCTGGCAAGTCCCAAGTTCTTGGATCAAACATCAAGGTAGAGGCTCTTCCTGACTCATGCAGCTGCTTGAAGAGATCATGGTTGGCAGGCAGTATACTGGCTGTTGACTCCAACGAATGACGAATCCAAGATCTCCAGGCCGAATGGTAGATTGTTCACTCACAGACATTAGTAGGCAGCACAACAGAATCCCAATCCACAGAAGAGTGTTTCTTTTCCCAGGATGTCCATAAGAAATACTGGAAGCAGGCCACACCCCTAGGGAAACTCCCTTTCAACGGATTGGCCGCTGAAAACATATACATCTTATCGCATCATTGGAACAACCCATATTACAATTGCTTAAACCACACAGAATTGTGGTCCAGCCAAGTTGATACACAGCTGCAACTATCACATTCTGGGACTTTCCAGGTCCCACTTAAGGATTTATGTTGGTGAATGGAGGCTAGACAGACCAGAAAAGATTCACCTGGGAGGCCGTTATCAACTAGCCTCAGGAGGGAGGTACGATTTAGCCTATCATGTAGGACTGGCCAATAAAAGCCTAGATTACTAAGGTTCAGAGAGCTTCCTGCTCAGCAAAGGGAGGGTGACATGCCCCCTGAGACACAGCAGCTCCATGTTGGGGGGCCTCCCAGATCTTGCCTATTCATCTCTTTCTTATGATAATTGGGACTTGTAGCCTTTTACTATAAAACTGGTAGATGTACTATAGTACTCTCCATGAGTTCTGAGAGTTGTTACAGCAAATTATTTAATCCAAAGGAGAAGAGGGAGCCACCAGGTGAAAGTGAGGGTGTTTTGTGTACTCTCAAACTTGCAGCTGGCATCTGCCTATTTGTCAGTACAAAAGGATAGAGTACTTTTAAATGGTGAGATCTGCCTTAACTCTGAGTAGCTAAAGTCATAGATAGTGTACCGTATGGGCAGCTGGTGTCAAAAATGACTGAGAAATGGGAAAGCAATAATATGATCGATTTTATCTTTTGGAAATCAGATTTATGCTGTTTCTCATCCATTAATGTATCATTGTAGCACCCTTGCCAAAATTCAATTGCCATAGATCTATGGGTTTGTTTCTGGACTCAGTTGTATTTAGTTGGTCTATGCCTGTACCACACAGTTTTGATTATAGTAGCTTTGTCATTAGTTTTGAAACCAGGAAATGTGAGTCCTCCTACTTTGTTCTTCTGTTTCAAAATTGTTTTCGCTCTTTGGGACTCCTTGCAATTTCATACAAATCTGAGGACTGACTTTCCCATTTCTGCAAAGGTAGCCATTGGAATTTGGTAAAGGTTGATTTGGATCTGTAGATTGATTGTGGCAGTATTGCCATCTTAACAATATTAAATCTTCTTAAATCCATGAACATGAGATAGCTTTCCATTTACTTAGGTTCTCTTTTTTTTCAGCAATGTTTTGTAGTTCCAGTGAACATGTCGTTCACATCCTTGGTTAAATTTATTCCTACATATTACATTGTTTTGGATGCAACTGTAAACAGGTTCATTTTTCTTAACAGATTGTTCATTGTGTATGGAAACAACTGATTTTTGTGTATTCATCTGGTATTCTGCAACTTTGCCAATTTTATTAGCTTTAACATGTGTGTGTGTGTGTATTCTTCTAAGATTTTTTATATATTTGTATCATGTCTAAAAGGAGACCTGGTGGCATAGTGGTTAAGCACTCAGCTGCAAAGTGAAAAGTCAGCAGTTTGAATGCATTGGGTGCTTCACAGGAGGAAGATGTAGCAGTCTGCTCCTGTAAAGATTACAGCCTGGAAACTTCATAGGGTAGTTCTACTCTGTCCTCCAGGGTCACTATGAGTTGGAATTAAGTTGCTGGCAATGGGTTTTGTGTTTCGTTAATCATGTATTTATACACTTTTCATTTTCAATATGGTTGCCTTTTATTTATATTCCTTGCCTAACTGCACTGGCCAGAACTTCCAGCACTATGCTGAATAGCAGTGGAGAAAGCAGGTCGTATTCCTGGTAGAATTTTTTTTTTTTTTTTAACATTTTATTGTGGTTGGGGTGAAATTTTACACAGAAAATTAGTTTTCCATTCAATTTTACACACATTTTGTTCCATAAAGTTGATTTCAATCTTCTCAGTGTAAAAACACTCTTCCCACTTCCTCCCTGTGTTCCCCATTTTCATTTGTCCTTCTTTCCTGCCCCTTTCTGCCTTCTGAGTTTTGTTTTGGGGCAAATGCTACTCTTTTTGTCTCTTATGGTTTATTATTCTGAGAAGTGCATTCCTCCCTGATGTAATTTTTCACTTTCTAGGCCTGCATATTGTTTGGCTAAAAGTTGAGCCAGTTCTAGGTCTGCGGGCTATCTAAGGTCCATAGTCTTGGGGATTCCATCAGCTCTATCAGACCAGTAATACTGGTCTTTCAAAAATTATTTTGTTTTATTCCACATTTTTCTCCCACATTTTTTGTGATCTTAGTAAGAGTGGGCAGTAGTGGTAGCTGGGCATCATCCAGTTCTGGTCACAGGGCAGAAGAGGATGAGGTTCACATGGGCTATTAATCTTTTGAACTAATGGTTTCCTTGCATCTTTCATTTTCTTTAGTTTTTTTCCTACAGTCAGGGAGAGACCAATAGTTGCATCTTAGATGGCTGCTCAAAAACTTTTAAGACCTCAGTCTCTATTCAACAAAGTAGGATGGGGAACATTACTTTTTGTGGACTATGTTATACCAATTGACCTAGATGTCCCCTGTGACTATGATTCTAAGTCCCCAAGCCCAGTTAAACTCTCTGGTGGAAATTTTTTGAAATTGCCCATTCACTAAGCTAAGCAACAAAAATGGAATAATAGCCAGTAATTATGGAGTAAAACTCCCAAATAAATTTTAAAATTCCTCCTTAAAATATATAATTAAAGATATTGAGCATCCATTGCAGCCATACAGGTAAACACTGAATAGGGATCAAGACTTGTATGTTAATTTTTGAGTTCTTAATTTTATTTAAAAATATTTACAGCTCTGGTAGCATAGTGCCTAAGGCACTTGACTGCTAACCAGAAGGCTGGCGGTTCAAACTCACCAGCCACTCCTCGGAAGGAAGGTTGGGCAATCTACTTCTGTAGTGATACTGCCTCAGAAACCCAAGGAGGGGTCGCTGTGAGTCGGGTCCAACTTGACGGCACATAACAACAACAAAGGTGATAAAGGATCAGCCAAATCCTCTGTCATTGTTGACGGCTACTTGAAGTGCTTCTTCCACTCTTTCCATTGTTGAATATTTAGGGAGAAAGAGGACACTAACACATGTCTGTACTCTTATGGGATCTTTTTCATTCCAATTTTCAGGGCAGCAAAACGTTATTTTCATATTCTTTAACTCTTTAAATTGTAGTCTGTCAGTTCCTGTAAGAAACACTAAAGAGAATAAAATTGGTTTAGACATAAAGAACAAAATCTTCATATATACAAAAATCTGTTTATTCAAAAATAATTAATGAGGGTCTATCTGCAGAGTCCCAGGTTAGAAAGTGTGTTGGAGGCTGTATTAGAATAGTCACTGCTCTCAAGAACGCTGCAGTCTGGTTGGGAATATTAGACTCTTGTGCAGAAAAACACAATTAGCAAGAGAAAATTTAAAAGGTATATAAAATATAAAAAGGTATATAAAATTTAAAAGGTATTATAGGGCAGCCAAACAAGTACCATGGAGTTAATAACCTCCTGAGTGTAAATGCTATATAAAAAGAAAGATAGAGTCAGGCTAGGGTTACTGAGAAGACATTCCAGAGTTTGGAATTAACATGGACAGTTAAAATGCGAAAAGGTTTAGAGAGGCAACAAGGAAGTTGGTGAAGGTACAGAACAGTTTGGGAAGGAACTTCAGAGAAAGCCTGGAGATATTAAGGTTCAAGGTGATCTCTGGGGTATATAGACAAGGGAACTGTTAGGCCAGAACAGAAATGTCCTAGAAGTGGTGACACTGGAAAGTTATGCTGTTCTTCTGGAGAAGTATAAGTATCTTTCAATACAATATTACCCATAAAAATAAGAACAAGGACTTCTGGCAAGATGGCAGACTAGGCAAGCCACTCAGACTTTCTACATCAAAGACACGGGCAACCAAATGAAACACATACAGATGATACTCCTGGAACTATAAGTTTTGAAGGAAATGATAAAGAAGTGGATCAAATACCAACTAGAAGAAGAAACTGAATGAAAACAGTGAACAGGAGACAAACGGAGCTGTAAATAGTCAACTAGCCTGACACAGCATGCACATTTTCAATTTTAGCAAGCAGTGTTCCAATAGAGACATGCATGTACACACACACTGCCATCAAGTCAGATCTGACTCATAGTGACCCTTCCTTGAGTTTCTGAGGCAGCATCACTATGAAAGTAGATTGCCCAACTTTCCTTCCTAGGAGTGGCTGGTGGGTTTGAATCATCAACCTTCTGGTAAGCAGTTAAATGCTTTAGGCACTATGCCACTAGAGCTCCTAGAGGCAGTAACCTCATAATTGGTTCTACTTGCAGAGGACTGCACATGTACTCAGGCCAGCAGCTGGCAATAGAAAGCAACATGCCCACATTGCCCAACCACACCTGTACCTCCTGCAGCCCTACCCACTAGGTAAGGGCCACCACCAGTTCCTGCACTGACTGCTCAATGATAGATGGTGTCCAACATTAGCCCAACCCACTCTCAACTGCTCTACATGAACAGCAAGCAGAGAACTACAAGCGTGAGCTCCCATCCTCTACCGCACCCACCAGGATAGGCAGTGAGTGCCTAAGTGCTGTCAAACTAGCAAAAAGAGTCACACACTGACCCCAACATAACAAAACAAAATATATCTGAGCAAAATACACTAACATATCATAACCAATTAAATAAAAATACCACACCACCGTAATGTCTTGAAGACAACAGACAATCTCATTTTACACAAAAAAGCAACACAGAGTAGCATAAACAAATGAACAAACTACAGAACCAGAAAACTTTCCTCAGGAAGAAATGGCATTGAAATTACCTGTTAAGGAATTCAAAGTAATTACATTTGTTGTTGTTGTTTTTGTTAATGTGCCATGGAATCGGACCTGACTCATAGCGACCTCTCCTTGTGCTGCCGAGGCAGTATCACTATGGAAGTAGATTGCCCAACCTTCCTTCTGAGGAGTGGCTGGGGGGTTTGAACCACCAGCCTTCTGGTTAGCAGTCAAGTGCCTGAGGCACTACTCTACCAGAGCTCCCATAATTTTGTTTAGGTACCTTCAAAGGATCAAGAGAAAGATCATAGAAAACACAGGCAAAATTCTAGAAGAATTTAATAAATGAAAAATTAGAAACCACATAAAAACAGCAAATAGAACTTCAGAATATTAAGGTTTCAGAAATAGATAACACATTGAAAGGGCAAAGGAGTAGAATTTTATCAAGGGAAGACAGAATCAGCAATACTGAAGACAAACCTCTCAATACTATTCTGTTAGAGGAACAATCAGAAAAAAGAATGAAAAAAAAGAAGAAGAAGAAGAAACCCTAATACTTATATGCGACACCATCAAGAGTAATAACTTACATGTGATAAGAATTTCAGAACAGGAAGGGACCAAAGAAAACCAGAGAAAATAGTCAAAGATTTCTTGGAAGAAAATTTCCCTAATATGATGAGAAATGAGAAGATATGCATTAAGAAGCTCAATGAACCCCAAATAGGACACAATCAAAAGAAAATCACCAAGACATATCATAACAAAACTTCAAAGACAAAGAATTCTGAAAGTAGCTCAGGAAAAAAAGACAAATTATCTACAAAGGACAGCCAAGAAGACTGAACTCTGATTTCTTGGCAGAAATGATAGAGACCAGAAGGCAATGGGTGAACGCACTTCTGTGGCTTCCAGCCAAACAAAAGACAGGCATATGAGGTGAACATTTACATTAGGTAGATACACTCCTTGGAGAGAACAATCATGTGAGAATAGAAGGGCTGTGTATGTACAGGGAGACAGCTCAGGGGGCAGGAGTGCATGAAGGGATGAACACAGGGAAGAAGTAACTATGGGGGGAAGTCAGAGGGGAGCTGTTGAATTATGGTAAATTGTAGTCAATGTCATGAGACAAAGTGTATGTGAACTGCTGTATGGAAAGTGAATTTGCTCTGTAAACTTTCACCCAAATCACAATTAAAAAAAAAAAAAAAGGCAATGGGATGACATATATGTAACCCTCAAAGAAAAAAACTGCCAACCAAGAATGATATATCAAGAAAAACTGTCCCTCAAATTCAATGGTGAAATTAGGACATTTCCAGATAAACAGAAATTAAGAGAATTTGCCAAAGAACAGATCAACCTTACAAGAGATGCTAAAGGGAATCCTTTGGACAGAATATCAATAATGGCAGATAACAATCTGAGATCAACACACATGACATCACACAGAAACCAACTGAGATATAGAAATATCTATCTCAAGTAAAATAAACCTAGGAGACTGAAAATAGACCAGATATAAATTTTTAAATGAGGACAAATACAACCCAAAAAGAGGGAATAAACAGTGTAGTTACAGAACTTCCAAATGGAGAAGAAGTCAAGAAGATCTCAAGATAGAACAGACTGTTTTAAACTTGGAATGAAAATAATAATTACAGGGTAACCTAAAAGAAAATTAATAAACATTCTCACCAAAATAAAAATAACAAAGTTACAAAAATTTAGCAAACACAAAACAATAGCAATAAAGGAAATGATAAGATAATCTATAAATTAGCTCAGCACAGAAAATTATATGGAACCAAGTGAATAGCAGCTCCACAAAAACACACAGAAAATTACAGCAATAAATTCAAACCTATCGATAATTATACTGATGTAAATGAACTTGGTTCTTTGTAAGGATTAATAAAATTAACAAACCATCAGCAAATCTAACAAGGGATAAAAGGAGAAGATGAAAATAACATGAATAATAAATGAAATGGGTGACCTCACAACAGAACCAACTGAAATAAAAAGGATAATAACAGAATACTATGAAGAACTGTACTCCAATAAATTTGAAAACTTAAAAGAAATGGGCAGATTTCTAGAAACACACTACCTACCTAAACTAACACAGACTGAGGTAGAAAATTTGAACAGACCTGTCACAAAAGGAGAAATTAAACAAGTCGTTAAAAAACCACCAATACATACAAAAAAGTTCTAGCCTAAATGACTTCACTGGCAAATTCTACCAAACATTCAGAGAAGAGCTGACATCGATTCTACTTGAATTATTCCAGACTATAGGAAGAGGGAATACTTACAAATTCATTTTGTGAAGGGAGAATAATGCTGATACCTAGTCAGGCAAAGACACCTCTAAAAAAGAAAATTATAGAATAATATTCCTCATGAACATAGATATACACAGTCTCAACAAAACCAAAGCCAGCAAACTCCAACAACAAATCAAAAAATAATATGACCAAGGGGGATTCACACCAAGTATGCAAAGATGGTTCAACATCAGAAAAACAACCAATGTAATCCACCACATAAATAAAACAAAAGAGAAGTACCATATGATCATATCAATTGACACAAAACAGGCATTGGACAAAATCCAACCCCCATTCCTGATAAAAATGCTCAATAAAATAGGAATAGAAGGGAAATTCCTCAACATAATTAAGGGCATATAAACAAAAGCAACAGGTAACATTGGTCTCAATGGAGAGAGAGTGAAAATATTTCCCTTATGAATGAGTGTCAGACAAGGATACCATTTGTAACCAATTTTATTCGATATTGTATTGAAAGCCCCATCCTGAACAATAAGTCAAGAAAGGGAAATAAAAAGTATCCAAACTGGCAAAGAAGAAGTAAAACTACCTCTACTGGCAGATGGTTGTTGTTGTTAGGTGCTGTCGAGTTGGCTCCAAGTCATAGCAACCCTATGTACAACAGAACAAAACAATGTACAGTCCTGTGTCGGCCTCACAATCCTTGCTCTGTGGGAGCCCACTGTTGCAGCCACTGTGTCAATCCATCTTGTTCAGGGCTTTCCCCTTTTTTGGTGACCCTCCACTTTACCAATCATGATATCCTTCTTCAGGGAATGGTTCCCTCTGACAACATGACCAAAGTAAGGCAAAGTCAGGCCATTCTAAATTTCAAGGAGCATTCTGGCTGCATTTATTCCAGGACAGATTTGTTTGTTTTTTTTGGCAGGCCATGGTACTTTCAGTATTCTTTGCCAACACCACAACTCAAAAGCATCAACTCTTCTTCAGTCTTCCTTGTTCACTGTCCAGCTTTCACGTGCATATGAGGCAATTGAAAATACCATGGCTTGTGTTAGGCACACCTTAGTCTTCAAAGAGACTTCTCTGCTCCTGTGCAGCTGAAAGAGGTCTTTGCAGCAGATGTGCCCAGTGCAATATGTCATTGGATGTCAACTGCTGCTTTCATTGGTGTTGACTGTGGAAACAAGTAATATGAAATCTTTGACAACTTCCTTCTTTTCTCTATTTGTTGTGATGCTGCTTATTGGTCCAGTTGTGAGGATTTTCTTTATGTTGATATGTAATCTACACTCCAGACTGTAGCCTTTAATCTTCATCAGTAAGTGCTTCAAGTCATCTTCATTTTAAGCAAGTAAAGTTTTGTCACCTGCATATTGCAGGTTGTTAATGAGTCTTCCTCCAATTCTGATGCCACATTCTTCTTCATCCAGCTTCTTGGATTATTTGCTCAGTGTACAGAGTGAATAAGTAGGGTTAAAGGATATAAC
>NW_006921896.1:2207977-2209549 GCF_000298275.1 Orycteropus afer afer
AGCAACGTTTTACTTTGGGAGCTCTGGTAGCGTAGTGCCTAAGGAATTTGACTGCTAACCAGAAGGCTGACAGTTCAAGCCCACCAGCCACTCTTCGGAAGGAAGGTTGGGCAATCTACTTCCGTAGTGATACTGCCTCGGAAACCCAAGGATTGGTCGCTATGAATTGGGTCCAACTTGACAGCACATAACAGCAACAGCAACAGCAACAGCAACAGCAACAGCAACAGCAAGATTTTACTTGCATGTGATGTTAATGATATTGTTCTATAATTGCCACATTCTGTGGGGATCACCTTTCTTTGGAATGGGTACAAATATGGATCTCTTCCAGTCAGTTGGCCAGGTACCTGTCTTCCAAATTTCTTGGCATGAGTACTTCAAGCATGGCATCTGTTGGTTGAAACATCTCAATGGGTATTCCTTCAATTTCCGGGGCCTTGTTCTTTGCCAGTTCCTTCAGTACAGCTTCGACTTCTTCCTTCAATACTTTTGGTTCTCGATCATAAGCCACCTCCTGAAATGGATGAACATCAACCAATTCTTTTTCATACAGTGACTCTGTGTATTCTTTCCATCTTCTTTGGATGTTTCCTGCATCACTCAACATTTTGCCTATACAAAACAAAACCAGATTCACTGCTGTTGAATTGGTTCCAACTCACAGCAACCCCTCCCCCACAACCCTTGGGTTTACAAGGCAGTATCCCTGTGACAGTAGATTGCCCAGTCTTCCAAGGAGCCCTGCTGGTGTAGTGCCTAAGACATGTGACTGTTAACCAGAAGGTTGGTGGTTAAAACCCACCAGCCCCTCCTCAGAAAGAAGACTGGGCAATCTACTTCTGTAAAGTTTACCCCCTTGGAAACCCAATGGGGTTCAATGAGTTGGAATAGACTGGATGGCAGTGACTCTGATTTGGTTATTCTGCCCATAGAATCTTTCAATATTGCAACACAAGCCCTGAATTTTTTTCTTCAGTTCTTTCAGCTTGAGAAATGCTGAGCATGTTCCTCCCTTTTGTTTTTCTAATTCCAGGTCTTTGCACATTTCATTATAATAATTGATTTTGTCTTCTTAAGCTGCTCTTTGGAATCTTCTGTTCAGCTCTTTCATCCTGTTGATTCTTCCATTTGATTTAGCTACTCTTCATGCAAGGGCAAGTTTCAGAGCCTCTTCTGACATCCATTTTGTTTTGTTCTTCCTTTCTTGTCTTTTTAATGACTTTTTGCTTTCTTCATGGGTGATATTCTTTTTTTTTTAAATAATTTTATTTTTTAATTATTTTTTTAATTGTGATTTGGGTGAAGATTTACAGAGCAAATTCACTTTCCATACAGCAGTTTACATATACTTTGTCTCATGACATTGACCACAGTACCACAATGCGATAGCTCTCCTCCCACTTCCTCCCCATAGTTACCTCTTCCCTATGTCCATCCCTCCATGCACTCCTGCCCCGAGCTATCTCCCTATGCATAAGCAGCCCTTCTTTCTCCCATGATTGTTCTCTCCAAGGAGTGTATCTACTTGAGGTAAATGTTCAACTCATATGCCTGTCTTTTGTTTGGCTG
>NW_006921896.1:2210259-2213028 GCF_000298275.1 Orycteropus afer afer
ATATATATAAAATCCCAGACTCAGCAAGAAACTACGGGAACAAAGTGAAAGATTCAAGGGCAAGTTTCAGAGTATCTTCTGACACTGAACCGAACGTAGCTAAAGCAAATAGAAAAAATGACAACATAAAAGAGCTGAACAGAAGATTTCAAAGAGCAGGCCAAGAAGCCAAAGTCAATTATTATAATGAAATGTGCAAAGACCCGGAGTTAGAAAACCAAAAGAGAAGAACACGCTTGGCATTTCTCAAGCTGAAAGAACTGAAGAAAAAAATTCAAACCTCGAGTTGCAATACTGAAAGATTCTATGGGCAATATATTGAATGACGCAGGAAACATCAAAAGAAGAGCAAAGTAATACACAGAGTCACTGTACCAAAAAGAATTGGGAGGTGGCATATGATCAAGAAGCAATGATATTGATGGAAGAAGTCGAAGCTGCACTGAAGGAACTGGCAAAGAACAAGGCTCCAGGAATTGAAGGAATACCCATTGAGATATTTCAACAAATGGATGCCACACTGGAAGCACTCACTTGTCTATGCCAAGAAATATGGAAGACAGCTACCTGGCCAATTGACTAGAAGAGATCTGTATTTGTACTCATTCCAAAGAAAGGTGATCCCACAGAATGTGGCAATTATAGAACAATATCATTAATATCACATGCAAGTAAAATCTTGCTAAAGATAATTTAAAAATGGTTGCAGCAGTATATTGACAGAGAACTTCCAGAAATGCAAGCTGGATTCAGATGAGAACATGGAACAAGGGATATCATTGCTGATGTCAGATGGATCTTGGCTGAAAGCAAAGAACAACAGAAAGATGTTTACTTATGTTTATTGATTATGCAAAATATTTTGACAGTGTGGATCATAACAAATTATGAATAACATTGAGAAGAATGTGTATTCCAGAACACATATTTGTGTTCATGAGGGACCTGTTCATAGACCATGAGGCTGTCATTCTAACAGAACAAGGGGATACTGTAAGGTTTAAAATCAGGAAGGGAGTGCATCAGGGTTGTATCCTTTAACCCTGCTTATTCAATCTGTATGCTGAACATATAATCCAAGAAGCTGGACTATATGAAGAAGAATGTGGCATCAGGATTGGAGGAAAACTCATTAACAACCTGTGATATACAGACAGCACAAACTTGCTTGCTGGTAGTTAGGATGATTTGAAGCACTAACTGATGAAGGTTAAAGACTTCAGTTTGCAGTACAGATTATATATCAACCTAAAGAAAACAAAAATCCTCACAACTGGACCAATAAGTAGCATCAGAATAAATGGAGAAAAGATCGAAGTTGTTAAAAGATTTCATATTACTTGTTTCCACAATCAACACCAATGGAAGCAGCAGTCAAGACATCAGATGATGTAATAATATACTGGGAAAATCTGCTGCAAATGACCTCTTTAAAAAGTGCTGAAGAGGAAAGATGTCTCTGAAGACTAAGATGCGCCTAACCCAAGCCATGGTATTTTTAATCACCTCATATGCATGTGAGAGCTGGGTAATGAACAAGGAAGACCAAAGAAGAGGTGATGCTTTTGAGTTGTGCTGTTGGCAAACAATACTGAAAGTACCATGGACTGCCAGAAGATCAAACAAATCTGTCCTGGAAGAAGTGCAGCCAGAATGCTCCTTGGAAGTGAGAATGACCAGACTTCATGTCACCTACTTTGGTCATGTTGTCAGAAGACACCATTTCATGGAGTAGGACATCATGCTTGGTAAAGTGCAGGGTCAATGAAGGAAGAGAAGGCCCTGAATGAGACAGATTGATACTGTGGCTTCAATGATGGGGTCAAGTATAGCAAGTGTTGTGAGTCTGGCACAAGACTGGGCAGTATTTTGTTCTGTTGTACATAGGGTTGCTATGAATTGGTACCAACTTGACAGCACCTAACAACAACAACAAGTGAAAGATTCAGCAATGTGGCAGGGTACAAGATCAACTTACAAAAATCAGTCAGATTCCTGTATGCTAATGAAGAGAACTCTGGAAAAGAAATCAGGAAAATAATCACATTTGCAATAGCCACCTAAAAGATGAAATACTTCAGAATAAATCTAACCACAGATATAAGAGACCTATACAAAGAAAACTACAACATATTACCACAGGAAACCAAAATAGATCTACATAAATGGAAGAATACAGGAAGACTTAATATTGTGAAAATGTCAATACTACCAAAATAATCTGTAGATATTATGCAATCCTGATCCAGACTCCATCACCACCCTTTCGACAGATAGAAAAAACTAATCACCAACTTGATATGGAATGGAAAGGGAACCCAAACAAGCAAACTACTACTAAAGAAGAATAAAATCGGAAGCCTCACATCCCCTAATTGCAAAACCTACTACACAGCCATGGTAGTTAAAACAGCCTGATACTGGTACACATAGACCAATGGAACAGATTTGAGAACCCAGAAGTAAGTCCATCCACCTATGGGCAGCTGATCTTTGACAAAGGGCCAAAACCCATTAAATTGGTAGTTAAAGTTATAGTCTCTTTAACAAATGGTTCTGGTAAAACTGGTTATCCATTTGCAGAAAAATGAAACAGGACCAATATCTCACACCATATACAATAAAGAACTCAAGATGGATCAAAGACCTAAATGTAAATCCTTAATTTACAACAACCACCAAAGAAAAAATAGAGACAAACTCAGGAGTCCTAACACATGGCATAACTACACTATCAAACATAACTAAAATTGCTCAACCACCAGAAGA
>NW_006921896.1:2214473-2214986 GCF_000298275.1 Orycteropus afer afer
TTAGTCAATCACAAAAGGACAAGTATCGTATAAGATCAGTATTGTAAAATATCAAGAGGTTTTCACACACACATACACACAAAGAACAAGAAAAAATATCTAAAAAAAAGTAAAGAAATGGACTATGAAAAGGAGCATGTCATTAAACTTGTCTCAGGAAAACCAGTGTAGAAGCATAAAACAGATCAAAACCTGGAATGTGAGGAAAAACAGACTTGAAGTCAGTCATATTATACATTTGACTAATCCCACAGGACATGGATAACTGAATGAAGACAGAGACTATGGAAAGAAAGCTTAGCTGAAGAAAAGAAGATAATTTTAAATGCAAGAGGCAAGAGGCAAGGATGAAATCACAGGGGAAATGATCACCTACATAACATTTGTTTCTTGTTGGGGACATCTGGCATAGAGGAATGTGATTGGACTAGAAGTGTCTCTGATACTGACTACTGAAAATATGTTTTAACTTGTCCCTATTAAGATTAGTTTTTTGTCCCATAAAAAAAAAAA
>NW_006921896.1:2235086-2275291 GCF_000298275.1 Orycteropus afer afer
AGAAGGTTTATTATTTTTCTTGGAGGTTACCCTGTGATTTATAATCTTCTTTTCAAGTGTAAAACTGTTCTTTCTCTCTATTGTCTTGACTTCCTCACCATTTAGAAGTTCTATAACTACACTATTTAGTCCCTCTTTTTGGTTTGCAGATGTTTGACTCCATTTTTGATGTTGACTGCTGGCAACTTTCAGATCCCACTCCCTCTTTCCTCACTCTTTTGCGACAGATCTGCACAACCCAATAAGAAAGCCCACATACTTTCTCATTTGGTACCAGTGTGGGAACCTTAAACCATGCAAGTCTGGCCTGCATGGAAACCCTCATCCTGGCCCCACACCCTAACCACAATGAAAATCAGAGCCATCTGTCCCTTCCTTCACTCAAGTGAAATCAACCAGCTTGTGTGCCTGCCCTGTTCTCCCTGCAAAGCCTCATGTGAATGATTAAACCTTTCATACCATCTTATGATATGTGTGGCATCATCAATATCAACATTCAAACCAATTTTTGGTTGGAGGGTTAGTTCTGCCCTGTATGAGGCAACCACAATGCACTCTGCAATTCTGTTTCCAGTTATATACCAATGGAAATAACCAAAAAAAACCAAAGAAACAAACAAAAAAAAAACACCACATAGAAGAATATTCACAGAACATAATTTATAACAGCCTGAAACCAAAAACACATTATGTCCATCAATAATACAATGGATAAATAAATTGTAGTATATTTATATGATACTATGCAACTAGAAATGTTCTATTTTTTCATATGGTTGCTAACTATACAGCTATTTTCACGTTGTGAAAAGTTTGAACTCTAAAGTTATAATTTGCATACTTTTCTGTACACATATTATATTTCTAAGTTTTAACTTATTATTAAAGAAAAATATTTGTCTTAGGCCAGAATGCTCTCTAGTGCTCACTGTGCCACTCCGATCAATTGTCAAGGGAATGTTCTATAATCTAAAATTCTATGGCTTTAAATAGGATCCCACAGGTGTTGCCAACTCAAGATACCACCACAGTAACCACTTCAACAAATAATTACTAAGTGCCCGCTATGTACTAGGCACTACTGTAGACTATTCTAGGTATTTGATGTATAGTAGTGAACAAGACAGACCAAGACCAGTACAGTAGGGAAAAACTGATGGACTGATGGACTGATAAATAAACAAAAGCATAAATCCTAAAGTTAGGCAATGTCTTATGTAAAAAGGAAAAGTAAAGTAGAATAAGAGGGTAAAGAGGCTAGAAGTTGATAGTATGATTTAGATAAGAGGATAAGGAAAAGGCTCTTTGAGAGAGCCATTTCTTTCACTACCAGAATATAAATTCTGTGAGACACATTCATGTATATACAACACACATAAACTTTTTTGACTTATTAATAAATGATTGGGAATGGAAAATTTCCAATTGGGAATGGAAAATTATAAGAACTAAAAGGAAATTTTGAACTTAGTGAAAGAAATACAATGTATATAAACCAAAAAAAAAAACCCAAACCCACTGCCATTGAGTCAATCTCCACTCATAGCAATCCCCACTGGGTTTCCAAGGATATAAATCTTTATGGTGATAGATTGCCTCATCTTCCCCCCTGTGGTGGTGGGTTTGAACCACCCACCTTCTGGTTAGCGGCCAAATGCCTTACCCACTACACCATATGTTGTTGTTTGCCGTCGAGTCGGCCCTGACTCATAGCGACCCCTCCTTGGGTTTCCGAGGCAATATCACTACGGAAGTAGGATTGCCCAACCTTCCTTCCGAGGAGTGGCTGGTGGGTTTGAACCGCCAGCCTTCTGGTGAGCAGTCAAGTGCCTTAGGCACTATGCTACCAGAGCTCCTACACCATATACAAAACAAATATTTTATTTCTTTATACTTACTTGTTAGTCTGGTCAACCATTATGCAACTTCCATTTGGAATTAATTCTACATCATTTTTGTCCCAACAGATCTATAACCACAAACAAACACAGGCAGTATCTCCAAAATAATTCTGAAGAATATATCATTAACATAATCACCATGGAGCATATCATCTTTTCCTAAAAAACTGGTAATAATGTACATTTTTGTCATAAAACTAGCATGAAAAGTACAAGTAAAAAATGATCACCAAAAAAAGACCATGGTATCATACAGAATGAAAAATAATTTTTTTTCCAAACCTCAATTATGTATTTTAAGTAATCACACTGAAAAAAATCAGTTGGAAAATTGTCCTATCTCAATATTCACTTTAAATAGTATAAACCCAGTATGACAGACCACAAAAATGGCTACAGATTCTTCTAATCCTGGTATGCACACCTCTTTGTAATGTGACTATAACACCTCCCATCAAGTTGTAGAGTCTATTTTTAACCCCTTAAATCAGGTGTGACCATATGAATTGCTCTGGCCAATGGGATCTGACACAATCAGAAGCTTCAAAAGACACTCATGTGTTGGGCCTTGCCTTTCTTTCTAAACCTAAGACTGGTGGCATCACTAGGGTGGGTGTCACCCAGTGTGGTAACTCATGGGCAACCAGCAAACACACTCCCTGGTGGGTGAAGCATCCTGTTCCAACCCCTCCTGGCCCCACCCACAGCTTCCTACAGTTCCTTTCCTCTCCCACTGGCCAATTAAGATTTCTTTTTAAAATAGTAATGGGTGTGTTTTTAGGTAAATCAATTAAAAGCTGATCTGTGATCTGGTTTTTATTGTTACTCACATTAAAATGGATATAAAATACTTCTCCAATGTCATCACCTTCATCATCTAGAAGTATCTGCAAACACCTAAAGAACAGATAATTTTATTTTCATAAGAGAAATAATAATGCTCATTAGATAAACACCATCTAAAATCAATGTCAAGTGCATGGCTATTCTGAACGTGGGAGGTCAGATGTACTTCACAGCAACTGTTTCTTGGTGTGCTGGTAACCGAAACAGGGCAGACCTCAGCTGAAAATGTGAGTTTAAGAAGGTTTTCTTCAATTCTAGAGGCTCCCGTTTTTATTCCCACCTCTCTTCTCTTAATTTTAATTTCCTTTGCCAGTGATTGTAGATTTCTATTTAGAAAAAGATTGGTAATATTTTTACAGACACTGAAATTCATTCAAACTAGTTTTATTTATATTAAGCTTTTGATCTTTACTTAAAGAACAAGTAATAGGTCTCCTATTAAATATCTGGTATCACTAAGGAAATCTGAGAAGCCTATGGCATTTGACTGCTAACCAGAAGGCTGGAAGTTCAAACCCACCAGCCACTCCTCAGAAGGAAGATTAGAGAATCTATTTCTGTAGAGATACTGCCTTGGAAACCCAAGGAAGGGTCGCTATGAGTTGGATTGACTTAACGGCAGTGAGGTTTTTTTTTTTTTTTTTTAATGGGTACAAAGATCTTCTCTGCTGGTGGCCAAGACAGTGGACTGGGTAGATATACTATCCAGACTCTCTACAACAAAGATCTAAGAAACTAAGTGAAATGGATACGGATGACAATCCTGGAATTCAGAGCCTCAAAGGAAAGGATAAAGAAATAGATCAAATATTGATTAGAGGAAAAGAATGAATGAAGACAGTGAACAAGGAGACATATGGGGTGGTAAACTGCCAATAGGACCAACATTATGGCCATTTTGAATTATTGCAAGCAGTGTTCTGACTGAGACAGGGACCGGATAACCAACTCTGCTCACTCAGCATTGCACTGGCACTCACATTGGTGATCAGCAACCAGAGAGGTATGATCCTCTCCTTATCCTGTACAACCACCCCATGACCAGAAGCAAGAACACCCTCCCCAACAAAAGCCAGTCAAAATCCTCCCACTGCCAGTGCCGTGCCACTTTTCTTTCCTCTTAGTTCTTCCCCCTTGCCATCCTGTTTAAATTTCTATTTTTCTTCCTTTTATTTTGCTATCCCAGAGCCAGGTGCACTGCCCCACCTCTTCCTTGGTCAGCAGTGCCTGCTTCTGTATCTTCACAGTCAGCGGTGCACACTCCCATGGAGCAAATGCCATGCTTCCACTACAGCTAGCGGATGCATCAGTACTGTGCCACTCTTCCTTCCTTTTTAAAAAATTCTTCCGATTTCACCTTTCCTTGTTTATTTCTTTTTTCCTTTTCTTCATCTCCCTCCTTCCTTTATTTGGTTTTGCAGAGCAGGGGCTTTGCCACTCACTGCATCCATGGCCAGCAGTGTCTGCCCCTGCTTCTCCACAGTCAGTAGCATGCACTCCTGTGAAGCATCGTGTTTCCACTGCAGCCATGTTTGGCAATGAACAGTTGCACCAGTCCTGCACTGCTTTTTTTTGTTGTTCTTCCCTCTCTCCATGTTTCTCCTTTTCTGACCTTTATTTTTCTTTCTTTTTCTCCTTCCTCCTTTCTCATTTTTTTTTTTTTTTAATTTTATTGATCCTGTGGAGTGGGCGCTCTGTCCCCTGCCACTTCTGTGGCATTAGTGCCCACTCCTACCAGTCTACCAGTTGGCAGTGCATGCTCCCACAGAGTGAGCACCACATTTCCACTGCAGCTGTGTTTGGTGGCTAGTGCTTGCCCCAGTACTCTGATGCTTTCCTTTCCTTTTTTTCCCCCATTTTTCTTTTTTCATAGTTCTTCCCCCATATATTCCCTTCTTCTTCTTCTTTTTGTTTTCCTGTTCTTCCCTCCTTTTCCTGTTTTGATCCTGTGGAGCAGGGACCCTGACCCTGCTCCTCTATAGTCAGCAACACCAGCCCCTGTCCCTCTGATCAGTGGTGCACACTCCTGCACAGTGAATGCTGCATTCCTGCTGCAGCTATGTTTGGGAGCTAGAGCTTGCACCAGTGCTATGCTGCTTTTCTTCTTTCTTCTTACTTCATATCTCTTCCTTGTTTATTTTTCCTTTTATTTCTTCTTCTTATGCCTCATTTTTTTTCCCCTGTCAGTGGGGAGCCATTGGCCCTACCCAGGCATACCCACTATGCTTTCCATCCCACCCAATAGCCGAGTGTCACAATGAACTGTAGCACCTCTGGATCAATGAGAGAGGGTGCTATACAAAATAGCACAAACAAGTGACTAAAATACAAGGTAGGAAAATCTTGTGGGAATAAATGCTATTGTAACTACCTAATAAGGAATTCAAACAAATTATACTTAGGTCCCTTCAGCAGATTAAGAAAGAGATCAAGGACAACAAAGATAACACCAAGGAAATCATAGGCAAAATCAAGGACAACATAGACAACACTAAAAAAAAATTCATGAAAACAATACAAGAAAAGGATTGACAAAATAAATAGAAATTAGAAATCACACAAAAAGAGCAAACAAAAATCCAGAAGATCAATTCTAAATTTTCAGAAACAGATAAAATATTGGAAGGACAAAGGAGTAGAATAGAATTAATGGAAGACAGAATTAACAAAATTGAAGAAAAATCTCTTGATACTAAACTGTTAGAAGAAAATCAGAAAAAAAGGACTGATAAAAGCCTAAAACTTATGTGTGACACCTCAAGAAGAATAACTTACGTGTGAACAGAATTCCAGAACAGGAACAGACCAAAAAAGCACCTAAAAAATCGTTCAAGATTTGTTGGAACAAAACCCCCCTGATATCATGAAAGGTAAGAAGATATGTATTCAAGAAGCTCAATGAAGCCCAAATAGGATAGGTTCCCAAAGAAAATCACCAAGATATATCAAAAGCCAAACTTTCCAGGACAAAGAAAGAATCTTAAAAGCAGTTCAGGAAAAAAGAAAAGTCACCAACAAGGGCAAACCAGTAAGACTAAACTCTGATTTCTTGGCAGAAAACATGCATGAAAGAAGGTAATGGGATGCCATACATAAAATATTGACAGAAAAAAATTGCCAACCAAGAATTACATATCCAGCAAAACTGTCACTCAAATATTATGGCAAAATTAGGACAGTTCCAGATTAAAAAAAAAAAAGATTAAGGGAATTTGTAAAAACCTTGCAGACTAACCTTGCAAAAAATATGCTAAAGGGAGTCCTTTGGACACAGTACTAACAACAGCAGGTAACAACCTGAGATTAAGACATATGACATCACCCTGAAATCAATGCAGATATAGAAGTATTAAAAGTGAAATAAATTTAAGAGACTGAAAATAGGGAAACAAAGATAGCAATTTGTAAGTGATGACAACTACAAAGCAAAAGGAAGGAATAAATAGTAGTTACAGAAACTTCCCAATGGAGAGGAACTTGATGATTTCAAGATAGAATGGATTGTTTTAAACTTGGGAAGAAAATAATAAATTACAGGGTAACCTCAAAAGAAAATTAATAAACTTTCTCATTAAAACAACAAAGGAGAAAAAACTAAAGATTCAGTAAACACTAAAGCAACTGTAAGGAAGAAAATAATATGAAAATATATAAACAAAATGAATTCAGCATAGAAATATATATGGAACAAAGAAAGTATCAGCACTATTCACATAAAAAATACACACAGCAAACTGACAGCAGTAAATTCATACTTCTTGATAATATACTGAATGTAAATGGATTAAATGCACCTGCCAAGAGACAGAGAATAGCAGCAAGGATAAGAAAAGATGACCCATCAATATGTTGTCTACAAAAGGCACACCTTAGTCACAAAGATAGAAATAAGGTAAGAATCAAAGGATGGAAAAACATACATGAAACAAATGGCAATTAAAAAAAAGAACAGCAGGAGATCCAGTATTAATTTCTGATAAAATAGACTTTAAGGCAAAAGCCAGCAAAAGGGACACCTTAGTACCACTGAGTCAATTCTGACTCGTAGTGACCCCCACAGGGTTTCCAAGGCTGTAAATATTTATGGAAGCAGATTGCCTCATCTTTCTCCTTCAGAGCAGGTGGTGGATTTGAACCATCAAACTTTTGATTAGCAGCTGAATGTCTTAACTACAGTACTACCAGAGCTACTTAGCAAAAGAGACAAGGAAGAACACTAAATAATGATAAAAGGATCAACTGAACAAGAGGACCCAACCATACTAAATATCTCCATGTGCAATGAAAGAACAAAAAATATATAAATCAAACTTTAATATAACTGAAAAGAATAACAGATAACTTCACAACAATAGCAGGAGACTTTAATACACCACTTTCAATGAAGGACAGAACAACTAGAAAGAAACTCAACAAAGATACAGAAGAGCTAAACAACATAACCAATGAACTTGACCTCACAGATGTATATAAAACATTCCACTCAACAATAACACAATACACATTGTTTTCCAATGTATATGAAGCATTTTCCAAAACAGACCATATATTAGGCCACAAAATAAGCTTCAATAAATTTTAAATCACTGAAATACTATGAAGGACCTTCTCAGATCACAATGCTATAAACTGGGAAACAGGAAGATTAGGGAAAATAATCAAATAAATGAAAACTGGGTAATACTCTATTTAAAAACTAAAACAAACAAACAAACAAAAAAAAAACCTCATTGCCGTGGAGTCAAATATGACTCACAGTGACTCCTTCTTGGGTTTCCCAGGCAGTATCACTACGGAAGTAGACTTCTGAGGAGTGGCTGGAGGGTTTGAACTGCCAACCTTCTGGTTAGCAGTCAAATGCCTTAGGCACTATGCCACTAGAGCTCCCAAATACTCAGTACTTCTTTGGAAAGGGATAAATCAGAAAAAAGATCAAATCAAAATGAAGAAAGTCTAAGATTCATGTGGGATACCATCAAGAGGGATAACCTACATGTAATCAAAACTCTAGAATAGGAAAAGATGAATAAAAGTATAGAGAACACTGTCCAGGATTTCTTGGAAGAAGATTTCCCTGAAGTGATGAAGGATGAGAATATATCCATTCAAGAAGTACAATGAACCCCAAACAGGATAGACTCCAAAAGAAAATCATCAAGACATATCATCATCAAACTCACCAAAACCAAAGACAAAGAAAGAATCCAGAAAGCAGCACCAGAAAAATGAAGTTACCTACAAATGGCAACCCATGAAACTAAACTCTGATTTTTTGGCAGAAACTATAGAGAAAGCAATGAGATGATATATATAAAATGCTGAAATAAAAAAATTTCCAACCAAGAATTATATACTCAGCAAAACTGTCCCTCAAATATGATGGTGAAATTAGGACATTTCCAGATAAGCATAAATTAAGGGAATTCTTAAAAACCAGACCAACTTTACAAGAGATGCTAAACGGCATCCTTTGAACAGAGAACCAACAACAGCAAACAACAACCAACTACTAACACACATGATGACATAACCCAGAAACTAACCCAGTTATGGAAGTAGCCAAAGTCAAATAAGCTAACAAGATTGTAAACAGGGAACCAGAGACATCAATTGCCAAATGAGGACAACTACAAACCAAAAAGGGGTGGGGAAAAAAAAAAGTAGTTACAGAATGCCTAAATGGTAAGGAAGTCAAGACAGTTTTAACAGAATGGACTGTTCTAAACTTGGGAAGAAAATTATAAATCACAGGGTAACCTCAAAGAAAAACAATAAGCCTTTGCATTAAAATAAAGACAAGAAGAAATATTTAGCAATATAAAAAAATAGCAATGAAGGAAAGGATAATATAATTCATAACAAAATGAGCTCAGCACAGAAAATTATACAGAACAAAGGAATGAGCAACACCACACACACAAAAAAAAAAAACACATAACAAAATGACAGCAACAAACTCTTACTTGTCAATAATTGCACTGAATGTAAATGGATCAATTACACCACTCAAGGGATGGCGCATTGCAGACTGGAAAAGAAAACATAACCCATCAATCTGCTGTCTACAATAAGAATACACTCCAAGGTAACCACAGAGAAAATTAACAATCCCTCTAGGTAGACCCAGAAAGAAGGAAAACATGGGCTCAGCACAAAAACAACAATAAAGAAGAAAAGAGAAGAAACACTTGATAACAAAATGAACTCAGTACAGAAAAGTATCTGGACCAAGGAAATCATTAGCAAAACAACAAAAAACACAACAGAATGACAGTAATCAATTCATACCTATCACTAATTACACTCAAAGTGAATGGACTAAATGCACCAGTCAAGAGAAAGAGAGTGACAGACTGGATAAGGAAAGGAGACCCACTGATATGCTGCCTACAAGAGTCCCAACTTAGAGACAAATATAAAAACAAATTAAAAGTTTAGGGGTGGAAAAAAATATACCAAGCTAATGGGAACCAAAAAAGAGGTTTTTTTTTTTGTTGTTGTTTGCCATCAAGTCGGCCCCAACTCATAGGAGTGGTAATATTAATTTCTGATAAAATAGGTTTCAAGGTGAAAAACAGCATAAGGGACAAAGAAGGACACCATATGATACTAAAAGGGTCAATTTACCAAGAAAACTTTACCATAATAAATATGCACCCAATCAAAGTGCTGCAAAATACATGATGCAAATATTAACTAAATTGAAAGGAAAAATAGACAACTCTACAACAGTAGTAGGAGACTTTAACACATCACCTTCAAGGAGGGGCAGATCAACTAGAAAAAAACTTAACAAAAATATAGAAGTACTCAATACCACCATCAACCAACTCAACTTCATAGACATATACAGAACACTCCAGCCAACAAAAAAAGCACAATTTACATTCTTCTCCAGTGCACATGGATCATCCTCCCGAATAGATCATATGTTAGGATATAAAAGAAGCCTCAAAAAATTAAAAAACACTGACATATGACAAAGCATCTTCTTGGATCACAATGTTATAAAGTTAGAAATCAATAATAGGAAGACCAAGGAAAAAATATCAAACACGTGGAGTTGAATAATACACTGTTCAAAAACTACCAGGTAACAGAATAAATACACTGTGAAATAAAAAAAAATTCTAGAAACAAATGAGAATGAAGACACATCTTATCAAAACCTATGGGACACAGTGAAAGCAGTACTCAGAAGTCAATTTATAGCAATAAATGCACACATCAAAAAAGAGGAAAGAAACAAAATCAATAGTCTAACTCAGCAACTCCAACAATTAGAAAAAGAGCAACAAAAGAAACCTTTAATATCCAGAAGTAAGGAAATAATAAAGATCAGAGCAGAAATAAATGAAACAGAAAACAAAAAGACAACAGAGAAAATCAATAAAACAAGAAGTTAATTCTTTGAAAAGATTAAAAAAATTGACAAACCACTGGCAAATCTAACAAAAGAAAAGAAAGAGAAGATGCAAATAACATGAATAATAAACAAAAAGGGCAACATCACAACAGAACCAACCAAAATAAAAGATGTTGTTGTTGTTGTTACGTGCTGTCAAGTCGGACCCAACTCATAGAGACCCCTCTTTGGGTTTCTGAGGCAGTATTAGTATGGAAGTAGATTGCCCAACCTTTCTTCTGAGGAGTGGCTAGTGGGTGTGAACTGCCAGCCTTCTGGTTAGCAGTCAAGTGCCTTAGGCACTATGCTACCAGAGCTCCAGAAATAAAAGATATTGATAGAATATTATGAAGAACTGTACTCCAACAGATTCGAGAACCAAGAAGAGATGGATAAGTTTCTAGAAACACAAGACCTACCTAAACTATTCCAGTCAGAGATAGAATACTTGAACTGACCCATAACAAAGGAATAAATAGAGCAAGTCATAAAAAAACTTCCCACAAGAAGTCATCCTGGCCCAGATGGCTTCACTGGAGAATTTTACCAAACATTCAGGGAAGGGTTGACACCTACAGTACTCAAAACTATTCTAGAACATAGAAATAGATAGAATACTTCCAAATTAATTTTATGAAGCAATTACCATCCCAAAAATAGGCCTATAAAATGAGCAATAACTCAAGGGAGATACTCTTGCCTTAGAAAAATCAACCATACAAGTACAAAAGAGCATCATCTGCCCAGGGATAAAGCTCAGAAGGCAGGAAAGGATAGCAAAGAAGGATGGTAAACACAGCGAGTAAGTGGGAAGAGGGCTGTTACATTATAAGGATTGCACTCAACGTATTAAATCAAAATGTGCACAATTTTTTGAAATGAAAATCAATTTGCTCTGTAAATTTTCATGCAAATCTTAAGGAAAAGTTAAAAAAAAATTCTGCTTGACATAATCACCAAGATCTTTTTCAATCAGGAATTTCAAATTGAAGAATAAAGACATAATAATAACAACAACAAACAATGATAATCATAGTGTTTATAAACTCCAAATTTACTAGAAAACACAGTAATTTGCATTATTAATAATCTATCCCTGAAGAAAAAAAAGACCTTTTCTGTACTAATCTTTTCCCAGTTTCATTAAACTTAAGACCTGAAATTTGACTACCTATGGTGTTTCAAGACATCTGTGAATAAAGCTTATGTCAGAACGTATAATAGCCAGTCTTTTTATATTTCTATTCTCTGTAGTCCTATGGTACTTTATATACAGATAGATATTTAACATAAGATCCTTCATGTTACTGCTTTGTTGGCTCAGTCACTCATTTTTGCATTCAGCAAACATTATTAAACACATAAGGTGGCAAGCATAAAAAATGTAAATTTGACACTAAAGAATTAGATCCATAAATCTTCAAACTATTAGGTGAGATAGGTGGATGAATGTCTCAGCTAAAGTACAGTGGGATATGTACAGCCAGAGAACTATGTAAATGGTAGAAGTACAGCTTAGAAAAGTTTATTAACCCTTTCAAAAGGAATACAGGTCATTGGGGAAAGCGTCCAGGAGAAGGTGTTTACCATCCACCTACTGGATCACTTATTAATGAATTGTGAAAAAAGAAACCATGTTTTAGTCTTTGTGAGTTTTTGAGGAAGGAAATTAGAACTCATCAGGTAGACCTGGATTAATCGTAAGCCTTGGTTCATGATACCCTGACATCACTTCTCCACACATCGCTTATTTGCCTATTTATTTATATATGGTTTATAATGAACATCTATACCCTCCCAATATAGAGCTAAAACACTGCTAATATCTTGTGCCTAACTATATAGGATACTTCCTCTATCTCATTTTTGGGGTTAGTTGCCATACAGTTGGCTGACTCATGGTGATCTTTTGTGTAACAGAATGAAATATCGCCTAGTCTTGCATCATTTTATGATCACTGGTATGTGTGAGTTCATTCTTTTGGATACTGTGTCAAGCCATCTCATTGAAGGTTTCCCTTATTTTCAGTGACCATCTATTTCACCATCCCAGATTTCTACCACCTCCAAATGTGTCACATATATCTGCCAGCTTGTGTAGTGTCTTTTCTCTTTCATCAAGATATTATTTGATGAACAGAGAAATTGTTTAATATTATTGCAGTTAAATTTATCAATCTTTTCTTTAATGATGGTACTTTTTATGTCTTGCTTAAAAAAATCTTCAGTGAGAAGGGTATTACAAAAGATACAGAAAAGGCATATTTTTGCACTTGAAATTTACATCCTTAATCCACATGAATTTTTTTTTTTGTGTGTGTATAAGGTGATAATCCACTTTCAGTTTTTCCCAGATGGATGACATTTTTCTAGCTCCATTTATTGAACAGTACCTCCTATCTCCACTGACCTGCCTCTAACAAAGCCCCACATAAGCATAGTTCACTTTGAGTCTCTTCTAAAAAACCAAACCCACTGCCATCGAGTTGATTCTGATTCATAGTGACCTCTAATGGGTTTCCAAAACTGTAAATCTTTATGAAACAGATTGCTTCGTCTTCCTCTCATGTAGCAGCTGGTGGATTTGAACTGCTGACCTTCTGGTTAGCAGCCAAAAGCCTTACATACACTGGAAAACCTGTACCAATACCAAACTGTCCTAATTAATGTAGCTTTCAAATTATTCTCAATATCTGATAAGTGAAGGTGATGACATGAAGCATGATTTAAAATAAATAACACTGTTGTTGTTGTTGTATGCCGTTGAGTCAGCCCTGACTCATAGCGACCCCTCCTTGGGTTTCCGAGGCAGTATCACTACGGAAGTAGGATTGCCCAACCTTCCTTCCAAGGAGTGGCTGGTGGGTTTGAACCGCCAGCCTTCTGGTTAGCAGTCAAGTGCCTTAGGCACTGTGCTACACTACTGCTCTAAAAATAGTCTGCTTTAAATAAATAAAAAAATAAACATCACTTGCAGATTCACCACCTGTGCAATGTCTATTGGAAATGCTCTACACAGATAAAGTTCAAAGATTAATTCAAGGATTGAAGACTAGTCATAGGAACTTTTCTTAATTTTCAAAAGTTAATTTATTATCCAACAACATCTGCCAAAGTTCAAAGTGTTTTAAGTTGTCTATAATTAGCTACTGTTAAATATGAAAATATTATTTGTGTGTATGTTTAAATATTTACCTAAATATATTTTAAATAGTGTTCTGAAAAAGGAGCTATCTTACTTACTTTCCCAAAACAGGACTGAGTTCTTTCAAGTCTTCCAATGATGGTGTTTGGTCCAGAAGTTTCTTAAACAGTACTGGAGGAAAAGGAATGTTGGCAACACTGAAATTGAATAAGGAGAGTCCACATAGCACCCCAAAGAAGAAATACCTCTTCTTCTTGAATTTAGGCTGAAAAGACAGGGAAAATACTCTTAAAATACAATGAATTTTTGCCAATACTATGGAATATTTGTATTAGGTAAACCTTTTCCCCCCTTTCCAAAAATAAAGTCACAAACCAAAACCAAAAACCTTGTGATCAGAATATTTAGGGTTTATGTTCAATCATTAAGTCAATTTAAATCCCTACTATAATTGAGGTTATTAGAATGAAATAAGAATAGAAACACATTAGGCCAGGTATCCTTACAAACTAATTTTTCCAACTCATGACGACCTCAATGTAGAGCAGAACAATGTAGAGTAGAACTGTTCTACAGGATTTTCTTGGCTGTAATCCTTATGGAAGCAAATCTCTAGATCTTTCTTCTGTGGTACTCCTCAGTGGATTTTAACCACCAATCTTTGGGGAAGTAATTGAGCACAAACCATTTGTGCTAATTTGTTGTTGTTTTTGTTGTCAAGTAAACTGACTCTTGATGACTCTATGGACAACAGAAAGAAACACTGCTTGGTCCTGAAACATCCTCACAATCCTTGGTATGCTTGAGCCCATCGTTACAGCCACTGTATCAATCTATTGTTCCAAACAGGGATTTTTAATGGCCAACTCTTTTATGTAGACAAACATGAGAACTCAGAGAAAGAGGACTACATTTTAAAGAAAGTAATTATTCCTTATTAGAATTGAAGATTATCTATCTCCACAAAATTATATCAACAATTCCTCTGCTAATATGAAACATTCTGCTGTTGTTGGGTGCCATAGAATCAATTGTAACTCATAGCAAACCTACAGTCAACACAACAAAACACTGCCTGGTGCTTCACCATCCTCACAATTGTTGCTATGTTCCAGTCCACAGTGTCAATCCATCTCATTGAGGGTCTTCCTCTTTTCCACTGACCCTCTACTTTACCATGCATGAAGTCCTTCTCCAGGGACTGGTCTCTCCTGATAACATGTCCATAATATGTAAGACAAAGCCTCATCATCCTTGCTTCTAAGGAACATTTTGGCTGTACTATTCCAAGACAGATTTGTTTATTCTTTGAGTAGTCTATGCTATATTCGATATTCTCCACCAACACTACAACAATTCAAAGGCATCAATTCTTCAGTCTTCATTATCCATTGTGCAACTTTCACATATATAGGAAGCCCCACCCCCAAGAGGCAGCAAGTCGGGGGAAAACCGGGGATGACAGAGAGAGTGGCAGGATCCAGGTAAGGGGAGGGACAAAGAGTGTTTCAAGATCTGTCCTGAAGTACAATGCTGTCAATGATAGGATAATATCCATACACCTATAAGGAAGACCAGTTAATACGACTATTATTCAAATTTACACACCAACCACCAAAGCCAAAGATGAGGATATTGAAGATTTTTATTAACTTCTGCAGTCTGAAATTGACCAAAAGTACAATCAACATGTGTTAATTATCACTGGTGACTGGAATGCAAAAGTTTGAAATAAAGAAGAATCACCGGTAGTTAAAATTTGGCCTTGGTGACAGAAATATTGCTGGAGATTGCATGATAGAATTTTACTAGACCAATGACTTATTCATTGCAAATACCGTTCTTCAACAACACAAATGGCAGCTATACACGTGGACTTCACCAGATGGCATACACAGGAATCAGATTGACTATATCTGTGGCAAAAGGCAAGGGAAAAGCTCATCATTATCTTTAGCCAAAACAAGGCCAGGAGCTGACTGTGTAACAGACTATCAACTGCTCATATGCAAGTTCAACTTGAAGTTGAAGACAATTAAAACAAGTCCACAAGAGCTAAAATATGACCTGGAATATGTCCCTCTTGAATTTAGAGATCATCTAAAGAATAGATTTGATGCTTTGAACACCAATGACTGAAAACCAGAAGAATTGTGGGATGACATCAAGAATATCACCCAAGAAGAATGCAAGAGGTCATTAGAAATATGAGAAAAGAAGAAAGATCAAAATGGATGTCAGAAGAAACTCTGAAACTTGCCCTTGAGTGGAGAATAGCTAAAGCAAATGGAAGAAATGACAAGATAAAGAGCTGAACAGAAGATTTCAAAGAGCAGACAAAGCAAATTACTATAATGAAATGTGCAAAGACCTGGAGTTAGAAAACTAAAAGAGAAGAACACACTTGGCATTTCTCAAGCTGAAAGACCTGAGGAAAAAAATTAAGCCTTGAGTTGCAATATTGAAAGACTCTGTGGGCAAAATATTGAGTGATGCAGGAACCATCAGAAGAAGATGGAAGGAATAGATAGAGTCACTGTATCAAAAAGACCTGGTTGGTCTTCATCCATTTCAGGAGGTGGCATAGGATCAAGAACCAATGGTAGTGAAGGAAGAAGTTGAAGCTGCAATGAAGGAACTGGCGAAGAACAATGCTCTAGGAATTGACAGAATACCCACTGAGATGTTTCAACAAATGGATGCCCCTCTGGAGGCACTTACTCGGCTATGCCAAAAAATTTGGAAGATAGCTACTTGGCCAACTGACTGGAAGAGATCCATATTTGTAACCATTCCAAAGAAAGGTGATCCCACAGAACGTGGAAATTATTGAATATCATTAATATCACAAGCAAGTAAAATCTTACTGAAGATAATTAAAAAATGGTTGCAGCAGTATATTGACAGAGAACTTCCAGAAATGCAAGCTGGAGTCAGAAGGGGATGTGAAGCAATGGATATCATTGCTGATGTCAGATGGATCTTGGCTCAAAGCAAAGAATACCAGAAAGATGTTTACTTGTGTTTTATTGACTGTGCAAAAGCATTTGATTGTGTGGATCATAACAAATTATGGGTAACATTGAGAAGAGTGGGAATCATAACAAATTATGGGTAACATTGAGAAGAGTGGGAATTCCAGAACACTTAATTGTACTCATGAGGAACTTGTACGTAGACTAGGAGGCTGTCGTTCAAACAGAACAAGGGGACAGTGCGTGGTTTAAAATCAAGAAGGGAGTGTGTCAGGGTTGTATCCTTTCACCATATTTATTCAATCTGTATGCTAAGCAAATAATCCAAGAAATTGGACTATACGAAAAAGAACATGCCATCAGGATTGGAGAAAAGTTCATTAACAACCTGAGATATGTGGATGACACAACTTTGCTTGCTGAAAGTGAGGATGACTTGGGGCACTTACTGATAAAGATTAAAGACTCAGTGTGCAATAAGGATTACACCTCAATATAAAGAAAATAAAAATCCTCACAACTGCATCAATAAGCAGCATCATGACAGATGGAGAAAAGACTGAAGCTGTCAAGGACTTCATATTGCTTGCTTCTACAATCAGTGCCAATGGAAGCATCATCAATAGACGTTTTGCATTGGGCAAATCTGCTGCAAAAGATGTCTTTCAAGTGCTGAAGAGCAAAGATGTCTCCTTGAAGACTAAGATGCACCTAACCCAAGCCATGGTATTTTCAATCACCTCATATGCATGTGGGAGCTGGACAATGAATAACAAAGACCAAAGAAGAGTTGAGGCTTTTGAGCTGTGGTGTTGGCGAGTAATGCTGAAAGTACTGTGGACTATAAAAGAACTAACAAATCTGTCCTGCAAGAAGTGAAGCTGGAATGCTCCTTGGAAGCAAGAATGGCTAGACTTCATTTCAACTATTTTGATCATATTCTCAGATGGGACCATTCTCTGGAGAAGGATGGTTATGCTTGGTAAAGTGGAGGGTTAACGAATAAGGGGAAGGTCCTCAACAAGATAAATTGACATAGTGGCTGCAGCAATGGGCTCAGGTATAGTAGAGATTGTGAGGCTGGCACAGGACCAGGCAGTGTTTCGTTCTGCTGTACATAGGGTTACTGAGTCAGAGACAACTGGACGGCACATAACAACATTATTAATCAGCTCTGACTCATAGCGACCTTATGTACAAAAGAACAAAACACTGCCCAATCCTGCACCATACTCACAATCCTTGCTGTACTTGAGCCCATTATCGTTGCAGCCACTATGTCAATCCATCTCATTGATGCTCTTTCCCTCTTTTGCTGAACCTCCACTTTACTAAGCATGATGTCCTTAAGGGAATGGTTCTTCTGACAACATGACCAAAGTAGCTGTGATGAAATCTGACCATTTGCACTTCTAAGGAGCATTCTGGCTGCACTTCTTCCAGGACAGATTTGTTTGCTCTACTGGCAGTTCATGGTACTTTTATTCTTTGCCAGCACTACAACTCAAAAGCATCAACTAGTCTTTGGTCTTCCTTACTCATTGTCCAGCTTTCACATGCATATGAGGTGATTAAAAATATTATGGATTGGGTTAGGTGTACCTTTCAAAGTGTTATCTTTGCTCCTTAACACTTGAAAGAGGTCTTTTGCAGTACATTTGCCCAGTGGAATATATTGTCTGATCTCTTGACTGCTGCTTCCATTAGTGTTGATTGTGGATCCAAGTAACATGCAATCTTCAATAACTCCTATGTTTTCTCCATTTATTGTGATGCTGCTTATTGATCCAGCTGTAATGATTTTTGTTTTCTTCATGTTGAGTGTAATCCATACTGAAGGCTGTAGTCTTTGATCCTTATCAGTAACTGTTTCAAGTCATCTTCACTTGCAGCAAGCAAAGTTGTGTCATTTGCAAATCTCAGGTTGTTAATAAGTTTTCCTCCAATCCTGATGCCATGTTTTTCTTCACAGAGTCCAGCTTCTAGGATTATTTGCTCAGCATAAAGATTGAATATGTATGGTGAAAGGATACAACCTTGATGCACACCCTTCCTGATTTTAAACCATGCAGTATCCCCTTTCTATGTGAACAACAGCCTCCTGGTCTATGTACAGGTTTCTCTTGAGCACAATTAAGTGTTATGAAATTCCCATTCTTCACAATGTTATGATCAATACAGTCAAATACCTTTGCATAGTTAATGAAACACAAGTAAACATCTTTCTGGTATTCTTTGCTTTGAGCCAAAATCCATCTGACATCAGCAATGATACCCCCCGTTCCATGTTCTTTTCTGAATCCAGCTTGAATTTCTGGAAGTTCACTGTCAATATATTCCTGCAACTGTTTTTTTAATTATCTTCAGCAAGATTTAACTTGTGTGTGGTATTAATGATATTGTTTGATAATTTCAACATTATCACCTTTGTTGATCACCTTTCTTTTGAATGAGTGTAAATATGGATCTCTTCCAATCAGTTGACCAGGTAGCTGTCTTCCAAATTTCTTGGCACAGACAAATAAGTGCCTCCAGAATGGCATCCTTTGTTGAAGCACCTCAATGGGTATTCTCTCAATTCCTGGAGCCTTGCTCTTCATCAGTTCCTTCAGTGCAGCTTTGATGTCTCCCTTCAATACCCTTGGTTCTTAATCACATGCCACCTCTTGAAATAGATGAATATCAAACAATTCTTTTTTTTTAATAGTGACTCTGTATATTCCTTACACCTCTTATGGTGCTTTCTGGATCATTCAATATTTTGCCCATAGAATCTTTCAATATTGCACCTCAAAGCTTAAAATTTTCCTTCAGTTCTTTCAGCTTGAGAAATGCCAAATGTGTTCTTCCATTTTGGCTCTCTAACTCCAGGTCTTTGAACATTTCATTATAATAATTGACTTTGTGTTCTCTAGCTGTCCTTTGAAATCTTCTGTTCAGCTCTTTTTTCTTGTCATTTCTTCCATTTGCTTTAGCTACCATCTGTTCAAGAGCAAGTTTTAGAGTCTCTTCTTACATCCATTTTAGTCTTTTCTTACTTTCCTGTCTTTTTAATGATCTTTTTCTTTCTTTTTTTATGATGCTCATGGTATCATACCACAATTTGTCTGGTTTTCAGTCATTGGTGTTCAGTGGGTCAAATCTATTCTCAAATCTTCTTCTATAGAAGGCACTTGACTGCTAACCAGAATGCTGGTGATTCAAACCCACCAACCACTCCTCAGAAGGAAGGTTGGGCAATCTACTTCTGTAGTGATACTGCCTTGGAAACCCAAGGAGCGGTTGTTAAGAATAGGGTCTGACTCTATGGGACATAACAACAACAAACTCAGGTGGGATATAATCAAAGCCATTATTTTGGCTCTCCTAGACTTGTTTTAATTTTTTTCAGCTTCAACTTGAATTTACATATGAGCAACAGGCGGTCTGTTCCACAGTCAGATCCTGGCCTTGTTTTGGCTGAAGATAACTGAGCTTCTCCATTACCTCTTTCTAATAATGTAGTTGATCTGATTCCTATGTATGCCATCTGGCAAGGTCCACATGAATAGACTCTGTTTATGTTGTTGAAAATAGTTATTTGCAATAAATAAGTCATAGGTCTTGCAAAATTCTATCAAGGGATCTCCAACATCATTTCTATCAGCGAAGACACATTTTCCAACTACCGCTGATTCTTCTTTGTTTCCAACTTTCACATTCCAATCAACAGTAATAATTAATACATCTTGATTGCATGTTTGGTCAATTTCAGATTGCAGAAGTTGGTGAAAAATCTTTCATTTCCTCATCTTTGGCATTAGTGGCTGGTGCTTACATTTGAATAATAGTAGTGTTAACTAGTGTTCCTTGTTTGTGTATGGATATTATCCTACCACTGACAGCATGGTACTTCAGGATAGATCTTGAAACATTCTTTATGACAATGAACATGATGCCATTCTTCTTCAATCTGTCACTCCCAGCACAGCAGATTATGTTGTTGTTATGTGCCGTCGAGTAGGACCTGACTCACAGCGAACCCTCCTTGGGTTTCTGAGGTGGTATCACTATGGAAGTAGATTGCCCAACCTTCCTTCTGAGGAGTGGCTGGTGCGTTTGAATAGTCAGCTTTCTGGTTAGCAGCCAGGTGCCTTAGGCACTGCACTACCAGAGCTCCCTTAGCAGATTATATGATGATCTAATTCAAAATGGCTAATACCAGCCTATTTCAGCTCATTTATGCCTAGGATCTCAATCTTTATATATTCCATTTCATTTTTGACAACTTCCAATTTTTCTACATTCATATTTTCCACATTTCATGTTCTAATCATTTATGGATGTTTGCCACTGTTTCTTCCATTTTGAGTTGGACCTCATCAACAAATGAAGGTCCTGAAAGCTTTTCTCCATTCATGTCATTAAGGTCAACTCTACTTTGAGGAGGCAGCTCTTCCCTAGTCATATTTTGAGTGCCTTCTAATGTGAGGGGCTCATCTTCTGGCACAATATCAGACAATGCTTCAGGCTATTCATAAAGTTTTCCAGTAATATATGAGACCATGTTTCACTGCTCTTCATAAGTTTTCACTGGCCAATTCTTTGAGAAGTAGATGGCACTTTCCTTCTTCTGAGTCTGTCTTAGTCTGTAAGCTCCTCTGAAACCTGCCTGCCATGGGTGACTGCAGTGTAGTAAATTACTTAGTATGGCTTTTCTACCCATAAGTCATTGTAAACTCAGTGGTGGAATGAGCAACTGAGGAGGTGATTGTAAATGTTATCCACGTGGAGTATTTCTGTTGGGCGTGGCACAATACAATGTTCTGGGAGGTGCCCACTTTCTCTCAGGTGCTTAGAGTTCTGATGCTATGATTGGCTAGTTTGACCACCCTGCCGGGCTCAAAAGGAGGCCTCCTGGAAGCAGAACTGGCTCTGACTGCTGGTTGAGGAAGATGTGCTGCCAAAAGAGACACGCACCCCGGAAAGAGACACATGCTGCTGGGAAAGAGGCGCAAGAGACACGCATCGCTGAGTGAGACACCGAGGGACCAGCACTGCTGGGAAAGAGACTGTGAGAGACTGTTGGCTGAGGGACAGTGGGCTGGGAGAGAGACTGAGTATTTTTCCTGAGCTTGAATTGTAGCCTGTGTGCTTCCCTAATAAACTCCGTAATCTGTGAGTTCTGTGTGGCCACTGCAGTGAATTATCGAACCCAGAAGAAAGGTGGTGGTGCTTTGGGAGGAACGGTTGGAGAAAGGGCTGGAGGGAGGCAGCATGTCTGGCCTGGCAGGAATAGGCCTTGAGTTACTGCTGGTAATCCTGTCTTCCTCTCGTGGGATTAGAGGAGGTCAGAACATGTGGCCTCCTTGCCCTTTTTGCAGTGACCCTGCTTGTATTTGAAATACCGGTGCCATAGCCTCCAGCTTCACATAACATGCAAGCTATCACAGTACAACAAACTGACAGACAAGTGGTGCTTTCAACACTTTACAGAGATCTTTTGCAGCAGATTTGCCCAATGCAATACATTATTTGATTTCTTGATTATTGTTGCCATGGGTGTTGACTGTATCCAAGTAAATGAAATCTTTAACAACTTAAATCTTTTCTCACTTATTATCATGTTGTTTCTCGGTCAGTTGTGAGGATATTTTTGTTTTCTTTATGTTGAGGTGCAATCTATACTGTAGGCTGTAGTCTTTGATCTTCATTAGGTCTTCAAGACCGCTTCACTTTCAGCAAGCAAGGTTATACCATCTTCATATCCAGGTTGTTAATGAGCCTTCCTCAATTCTGATGCCACATTCACCTTCATGGCATTTGCCCAGTTTATTGGATTATTTGCTCAGCATACAAACTGACTAAGTATGGTGAAAGTATACAGCTTTCCTGTTTTAAAACCATGCGGTATCCCCTTGTTCTATTCAAACAACCACCTCTCGGTCTATGTACAGGTTCCACATCAGCACAATTAAGTGTTCTGGTGTTCCCATTCTTTGCAATATTATCCATAATTTGTCAGGATTCATACAGTCAAATGCCATTGCAAAGTCAGTAAAACACAGGTAAACATTCTTCTGGTATTCTCCGCTTTCAGCCAAGATCCATATGACATCAGTGACAATATCCCTCTAGAGAAGCTAATTTTCTATTATTCACTTTTTCTGACACAAAACACTGTAAGCAAAGAAAAGAAGACTTACCCTGACAGGAAACCACATATAGGAAGCCTCTTCAGGATACATAAACATCCCATATTCTGGCCGAGTCATCTCTTTAAATATACAGTGGAAGAATTCTGACCTGATTCCTCCAGTGTTGTAGCCAATTTCTCCACTAAATGAAACCTGAAAAGAGTAAATAATCCTTTACTTCCAGGCCTCTGTACTGCTATGTATTCAATTTGGCAACTTTAATGTTGTTGTTGTTGTTGTTGTTGTTAGGTGCCCTCAAGTCAGTTCCAACTCATAGTGATCCTATGTACAACACAACGAAACACTGCCTGGTCCTGTGCCATCCTCACAATCTTGCTGTGTTTGAGCCCACCATTGCAACCACTGTGTCAGTCAATCTCTTTGAGGGTTTTCCCCTCTTTGCTGACCCTCTACTTTACCAAGCATGATAGTCTTCTTCAGGAATTAATCCCTTCTGACAATATGACCACAGTATAAGAGACAAAGTCTGGCCATTCTTGCTTCTAAGGAGCATTCCAACTGTACTTCCTCCAAGACAGAGCTGTTTGTTCTTCTGACTGTCCACAGTACATTCAATATAGTAAATGTAATAGGTAATATTAATTGTGGCCTCAGGTATCTGGTAGGCAGTATGGTCAGCATCTTACTTGTATTATCACATTTAATCTTCCCATCAATTCTATGAGGGTAATGAGACTTCAATGTTATACAAAACAGCTAAAGATGCAGCCTGGATTTAATCCTATCAAACCCCAGAGCCTCAGTCCTTTACTACTAAATTGATCTCAAATGGTGTCACTATTACAGTCATCAGGTACATTAAATACAATGAGAATAAACATAAAGAAATCATAAATATTAGGATTTTCATTAAAATGCATACATATTTATAAGAGTTCCCAAGTTGGTTATTTATTCCTTATAGAGGTAGTTGTTGTTGTTGTTGTTATTTGCCGTTGAGTTGGCCCCAACTCATAGCGACCCCTACTTGGGTTTCCAAGGCAGTATCTCTACGGAAGTAGGATTGCCCAACCTTCCTTCCGAGGAGTGGCTGGTGGGTTTGAACCGCCAGCCTTCTGGTTAGCAGTCAAGTGCCTTAGGCACTATGCTACCAGAGCTCCCATCCCTCCCTTCCCAAGATGTTTCCTTCTTAACCCATGTTTGCTCCTTCCATTACTCCCATCATTCCTACCTCGCCTTTTTAGAATCACTTCACTTTACAAATGTGCTAGAGTCTCACTTACCCTTATTAAAAACAACAACCAAATCTACACTCTTGTCTCCAATAGGAGCTCTGGTGGCATAGTGCCTAAGGCATTTGACTGCTAACCAGAAGGCTGATGGTTCAAACCCACCAGTCATTCTTCAGAAGGAAGAGTTGACAATCTACTTCCATACAGATATCACCTCAGAAACCCAAGGAAGGTGTGCTATGAGTTGGAATTGACTCGACAGCAATGAGGTTTTTTTATTTGTGTGTGTGTGTCTCCAATACAAACAACACCAACTCCTTCTACCCTAAGTTGCCAAACTTAGAGACTAATATACATCAACTTGCAACCCTGCTTCTCTACTTAAGTGGTTCTCTCCAAGATATCAAGATCTTGTTAACTCCCAATTTCAATGACTTTTTTTTTTTTCATGTCTCATCTCCTTGATTTCACGAACTCATTTTATACTACTGTCTCTTTCTGGGAGCTCTGGTAGCGTAGTGCCTAAGGCACCTGACTGCAAACCAGAAGGCTGGTGGTTCAAACCCACCAGCCACTCCTCGGAAGGAAGGTTGTGCAATCTACTTCTGTAGTGATACCGCCTCAGAAACCCCAGGAGGGGTCGCTATGAGTCAGGTCTGACTTGAGGGCAAATAACAACAACAACAACAACAACAACAACAACATGTCTCTTTCTTGGCACTCTTTTCTCTCTTGCTTTCTCTTATAAAATATCATTCAATTTTTTTCTTTCTCTTTTTTTCCTGGTGGCTTAATCCTATGGTTCTATGCTTAGACTTCTGCCCTTCCTCTTTGTTGTTTAGCTGGATCTTTCTTTTGTTTTTAAACTTCACTTACCACTTGTAGACACTGAAACTCCATATCCATTCTATCTTCTCTCTTGGTTGACAGACACACTTTTCAATGAGACACAGAAAGAATTTATACAGTGAAATTTGTGAGAGCTGAAAGTCAAGGGGACTGCCTCGATTTTCAACATCTCACAAGTCTCCTCCTTTGACAGGTGCAGTTTCACCACTTCTCTATTGCTCTCTATTGTTGTTATGTGTCATCAAGTAGGTTCCAATTCATAGTGGCCCGACATACAACAGAATGAAACACTGCCGGGTCCTGCCCCATCCTCACAATCATTCCTGTTTCAGTCCATTTTTGTAGCCACTGCGTCAATCCATCTCTTTGAGGGTGTTCTCCTTCTTCTCTGACATTTTACTTTACCAAACATGACATCCTTTTCCAGGGACTGGTCTGCCTCAATAACATGGTCCAAAGTACATGCCTCTTGGTCTATGTACTAACTTGGGAATTAGGGAAACCTCAAGACAGACAACCTCAATGGTGAAGGGAGATAATTTCCCCTCTATGAAGCAATTTGTTACCTTTTTTTTTTTTTATGTTTTAACTTTCTAAGAAACAAACATACTAAGTAAGAATTATACTTTACCAATAACTCCTTCCTCAAGTCTTCATTCTCAAATGGATTTAGCTGATTAAAAACATCCTCAACCAAGTGACTCCTTCTGACTGCTAGATTAATGGTAGGCAACAAAGGTGGCCCTTCTTGTGCTAGCCACCTTAAAAAAGCTTTATTTCTCACCTGGAAAAACAGAAATGTTTTACTTCATTTCACCACTGGCCTTCTCTCAGCAGAAATGTATAAAATAGAATAAATTGGTTCTGTTTATAACTGCACATCATAAGCATTTATGAAAAGGGTTTTATAGACACCATTGGAGATAAGCTATACATTCAATATTGACTCTTAGTGAGCATTCATCCAGTTGACAGTATGTTAAAAAGGGGTAATTTTGACAAACATTTATTATGGCACCATCACAGAATACTAACCATATATTGGGGTCCTAATCTTAATGGACCTAAAGGCCATAATGTCTTTACATTCTAATTTCAAGAATTTTCTGCCATCTGTATTCCTGCTGCCATGTCTTTTCATGAGATCAGATCTTACCTATTGGTGCTAGGCCTAATCTAGCCCAAGTATGCTATGCCTCTTTGAGTACTATTCAGAATACTACAGGCTACCAACTTCACACAAAAGCCCTACAACTAGGTCATGTGCCCGAGCTCTATCCTTTGCTACTGAGGCCCTAAGATGCTTAGAGGCCTATGCAACTCAAATTATGAGTCTGCTATGCCTTCTACATTAGAATATAAGACCCATGACTGCTATCTATGATCATGAGTTTCACCACTGGCTAGCTCCTTTATAACCAAAATATCACATGCATAAGAAGGCATTTATCATATAAATTATGCTAATTAAGACAAAAAAAATTTGCCATACATACCTCTATTTGTAACTCTGAGTCAGCATGTAACAGTTTAATTTTCGACAGAAAACTAAAGATAAATGGAAAATGACTGAATATAACATAACATGAAACGTCTACTGAAGGTTCCTAAAAATGGAAATGACAATAATTTTGATAAATTAAAGGACAGAGAAATCTTACAACCCCTACCTGATAACTTTAAATCCCTGATAGTTTAAGGTCTCAGTACCTCTAGCCAAAGTCCAAATTGCTGGTCAACAGTACTTAAATAAATAGAATTCTAAGGAAATGTTTTTCATAGTTAACAATGAAAGGTATGTGAAGTAGATTGCCCAGTCTTCCTTCCGAGGAGCAGCTGGTAAGTTTGAACCATCAGCCTTCTAGTTAGCAGTCAAATGCTTTAGGTATGACGCCACCAGAGTTCTCTAAGGAAATGTGTTTCATGTTAACAATGAAAGGTATGTAAGCCTAGTATTTTTGATGCCATTTACTTTAGCAATGAATTATAAACTTTGAGCACTTTCTCAAAAATTCTGATCCACTGCAACCTGTGTTTTTATAATGTGATGGGCTTAGATGTGTTTGGTATAAGAGAATGATGTAATATAGACAGCTGTTTAGCTCAACCATGATTTTTGCTGGGTAAGTGTTAATAGACTAGAATAAGTAGAATTATAACTTTCAGTGAAAAGGAAAAAACTTCAGGTCAGTTGTTGCACTGGCAACAGGATCCTTCAGCTGTATTTTAAGAAAATAAAAAAGGAGTGCCTACACCCAGAGTGCCCTCCTCAAAGTTATTTGAGAGTCAAGTTGGCTCTGTCACACATTAATAGCAGCACCATAAGGTCAGAGCTCCAATTCCATCTGTGTTATCTCAGTACCACCATTGCTTTTCTAATAAAAATGTGGGTAGATTTCCACCCTTTTGCTTTTGTGTATTTTTCATATTCTTGTGGTAGTCCCCATGAGCTGTATGCCTGGTTGACTCAAGTTATCAATTATCCTTTCTGTTAATACGCTGGCTACAAAATTACATGTTTTGATGAGTCTGTCTTACTTTTGCCATAATCCCTGGTATTTTTATTGTACTATTTTACACTGAGATGTTTCTCAGAAACTCATATAGAAGGTTATAGCAGAATTACCCAATTAATGCACCAACCAATTAATTATTAATTTCCCCCCTTAAATATGCAATAGTTACCGAGATAATTCTCCAAAAGGACCTTTTATATGCCTCTTCACGGAAATTGAGCAAACGCGAGAGTTCATTTATGTTGAAAGTATTTTCAGGAAGCAGATTGTTAGCCTGGTTTACCTTAAATAAAATATGACCAGTGAGAAAGCTTTATATTTAAAGACAATTTTGTTTAACGGATTGTAAAGATTATCAGAATAAACAGCAAATTAAACATTTCTTTAAACGACCAGAATAAAGTTCTATCCAATTCCTAAGTTGCCTGAGCCTTAAATTTTCATGAAGAATATCTAAGACTTAACAGATTTTTTTTTTAATTAACAGAAAAATTTTAGAGAACTTTAAGTCCAAAGAATAAAACCAGTACAATATGAATACAAACTACTCTAGGGTTCCATTATTCATGTCTTAATCTTCAAACCTTACCAACATGACATTTTAGGTGCTCCTTCTGTCAAGGTGTATGTGGAGTATTTCCCTACCACAGGGGAATTCCCAGCCCTCCATCCCACAAAATTATGGAAATTAAACAACACACTTCTAAATAACCAATGGTTTAAAGAAGAAATCAAAGTGGAAATCAGAAAATACTTTGAGATGAATGAAAATGAAGACATAAAAACCAAAACCTTATGGGATACAGTTAAAGCAGTGCTTAGAGAGAAATTTGTAACTGTGAATCCACATATAGTTATGCATTGCTTAACATCCACAATATGTTCTGTGAAATAGGATGTTACATGATTTGGATGTTGTGCAAACACCATATTAAAACCTTATGGGAGCCCACTTCTAGTTGTCTTCATTGCCACTGCTACTGGTGCTGCTGCTGCTAGAGAAGGCTGGAGGAATGAGGGCTGGCAGTGGCTGTGGCTAAGAAGGCAGTGGCAGGAGCAGAGTGAGAGGGGAGTCAAGAGGGAGAAGAGCATGGCCAGCCCCACTAGCTGTTCCACTCACCTGAGCAGCTGGAGCATCTTGGGCCCCACAGCCTCTGCTGCCCACCTATCTGTTGAACAAAGCCTAAGAACCCATGCCCAGAGCAGACTAGTGCTGCAAGAGTTTGGTTTTGGGGTCTTTAAAACCATTAGGGGAAAATAATAAATACAAGGAAAGCTGTTTCCTCCTTTTTAAATAAATATATAAATCTTATGGGACCACAGATATATATGTGGTAGGGCGTTATTTAAACAGAAAGTGACACATACCTGGATTAAGTTAGAAGAAAGATCTTAATTAAATAACCTGCCCTTCTACCTTAGAAACTAGAAAAAGAAGAGCAAAGAAGAAAGCAAGAAATAAAGAAATAATAAAGATTAGAATAGAAATTAATGAAGTAGGGAACAGAAAACAATGAAACCAAAAGTTGATTCTTTGGAAAGAGCAACAAAATTGATATACCTTTAGCTAGATTAACAAAGAGAAGAGTCAAATTACTAAATTAGGAATGAAACCAAGGACATTACTATTGACCTTGATGTTGTTGTTCGGTGCCATTGAGTTGATTCCAACTCATAGCAACCCTGTGTACAACAGAACAAAATATTGCCTGGTCCTGCACCAGCCTCACAATCCTTGCTATACCTGAGCCATTGTTGCAGCCACTGTGTCAATCCATCTTGTTAAGGGACTTCCCCTTTTTCATTGCCTCTCCACTTTACCAAGCATGACATCCTTCACCACAGTATGGTCCCTTCTGATCACATGACCAACGTAGGTTAGATGAAGTCTGGCCCTTCTCACTTCCAAGAAGCATCCCAGCTGCACTTCTTCCAGGACAAATTTGTTTGTTGTCATGGAAGTCCATGGTATTCTCAGTATTCTTTGTCAACACCATAATCAAATATGAACTCTTCTTTGGTCTTCCTTTTTATTGTCCAGCTTTCACATGGACATGAGGCAACTGAAAATACCATGGCTTGGGTTAGGTGTTCCTTAGTCTTCAAAGTGTTATCTTTGCTCTTTGACAGTTTAAAGAGGTCTTTTGCAGCTGATGTGCCTAGTGCAATATAACATCTGATTTCTTGATTGCTGTTCCATCAGTGTTGATTGTACCAAGTCTGTCAGTTTGTCCTACTGTGGTGGCTTGTGTGTTGCTGTAAGGCTGGGGGCTATGCCACTGGTATTTCAAATACCAGCAGGGTTACCCATGGTAGACAGGTTTCAGCAGAGTTCTAGACTAAGACAGATTAGAAGAAGGATGGGGCCATCCACTTCAGACAGAACCACCACTAAAAACTTTATGAATAGCAGTGAAAACTACTGACATATAGAAATAAAAAGCATTATAATAGAATACCATTTTTTACACAATTATGTGCTTTTTACATTTGTTTGCCAACTGTTCTACCTCCTCCCTGCCCCAGAGGTATTTCTGTAAACAAGCTATGCTAATGTTTTTACAGTAACTGGTATAGCATCTAGCAGGCACTTATAAAAAATATCTCCTGGAGGGAGGAAATGGTTGACAAACAAATGTAAGAGGTGTGTGTTATTTGTATAATAATATGGTACTTAGAACAAGTACTATGAATGTACTTTATACACAAACAACAAGTTTGTGTAGAAAGACACAAACTACTGAAACTGGGAATGAATCAAACAATCTGAATAAAACTATTACAAGTAAAGGAACTGAAGTAGTAATTTAAAAAAAACTACCCACCAAGAAAGGTTTGGCCAAGATGGCTTCACAGTGGAATTCTACCAAACACTTAAATTAGAATTAAGACCAATTCTTCAAAAATATTTCCCAAAAAAAGAAGAGGAGTGAACATTTCTCAAGTATTCTATGAGACTAGTATTACTATACTAGTAATACTGAAACCAGACAAAGATATTCCAAGAAAAGGAAACCACCAATACTTCTTATGCAAATGGACACAAAAATCCTCAACAAAAGACTAGCAACCAAATCAGAAAGATGTAAGAAGAATGATACACCAAGACCAAGTGGATTTATCTAAGGGATACAAGGCTGGTTCAATGGAAGAAAATCCATCAATGTAATGCAGCATATCAATATAATACATTTTAAAAAAGATATTTAAAATGCTCAAAGTTTAGTCATTAAGCAAATGTGAATCAAAACTACAGTAGGTATCATCCAACCCATGCCTGTAGCTGTCTAGTTGATTCTGACTCACAGCAAGCCCATGTGTTACAGAATACCACTGTTCTAGAGGATTTTCTTTGCTGTAATCTTTTCAGTAGGAGATTGCCAGGCCTTTCTTCTGTGGCACTGCTGGCTGGGTTAAAATTGTCATTTGCACTACCCAGGGACCTTTAGACCCACTAGGATGGCCATGATAAGAAAAATGGAAAGTACCAAGTGTTCCCAAGGATGTGGAGAAACAAGAACCCTCGTATTCATTACTGGTAGGCATATAAAATGGTGCAGCTGCTTTGGAAAAGCAGTTTTGTGGTTCCTCAAAAAATTAAAGAGATGGCTTTTGGAAGATGGTGTCATACCTGTAATCCACCTGTAGTCCCTCTAGCATCTTACTTACTGCCTGAAAACCTAGGTGCAACAGTTTGAAGCAGGAATTCTGGGGCTGTCAGCAGCTCATTTAAGTTAGAGAAAGCCAGATTTAGTGGAAAAGGAGAAAGAAAAAAAAAAAAGCAGGGAAAACAGCCAGGAAAAATAAAAATAAACAAACCTGCCTGTCAGTGAGTGAGACAGTGAGATGGAGAAGCAGAAAGCTTCTTTAAAAATACCAGAGAAAGCCATGGTGGAAAAAAGAAAGAAGGGGGACATCAGGGAATCAATGGTGGCTTTGGTGACTCGGAATACCGACAACAGCAGCTTCTGACAGTAACTTTGGGAACTGAGCTGAGTAAGTGAATGCCCAGTTATGACTGTAATAGTGATACCATTTGAGATCAATTTAATAGTAAAGGACTGAATAAGTGAACAACAGTTCTGAGAAACAGAGCAGAAACCCCTGTGGCTCAGGTCGCTGCTGAGTTTACAGTGGAAAAGGGGAAGGGAGGAAATGTGCCACAGGTAGGTGGCCCTGGATTAGCTGACAGGACAAGGCTGGGATTCAGCTCTTCCATGACAGCATTTTAGCACAGAGTGGCCCAGAGTACAGGATTTCTTTTTGGCTATCTGACCCAAGTGGAAAGTAGCGACCCCCTAACCACTGAGGTCTTTGCCAATTTTGAACCGTGGGTCTGTGAATAACAACAAAACATCATCACTGGTAGCTGTCCCAACCAGACTCAAAACAAAACCCCAGAACAAGCAGTAATTATGGAAATGCAGAAAGCAGGGACTCACTACTGGTGCCTTTTATTTATTTTTATTTCGCTCTTCTCCTCTTTTTCCTCCTTCTCCCCTGCCTCACTCAATAGAAAAACTACATTAAGCCACCACAATACCTGCTCATCCTAACTCTAAATCCCCTTCACAATGAACAGAGACCTACATCCACATTCCACACAGTGATTTCAACACAAAGAAAACTTCAGCGCAACCCAGAACACCTGAATTAGTAACCAAAAAAATAAAACACACCAGTTCCACCCTTGTGAATATATTTAAACATAAAATCAAGGTGAAACAAATCAACACGTAACTAACAGTTAAAGACAACAATTTCAAAATGTCTAAGAAACAATAGGCAACTGAAAATCAAACAAAAAAAATAGGACAAGACAATAGAAATAAAACCCCCGACAAAAAAACAAAACAAACAAACAAAAAAAACCATTAAACATGGAGGAAAAAGAGGCAATAGAATTATCCAAGAAGAAATTCAGAAGATATGTTCATAGAACTCTACAAGAGCTTCAGGAAACCCTAAACTGAATCAAGGAGAACACAGACAGTACCCTGGAAGAATTCAGGAAAAACATCCAGGAACAAAATTAAAAGATTAATACACAATCAGAACTCATACAAAAACAGCAGTTAGAAATCCAGAAGATGAACACTGAAATTACAGAATTACACAGCAAAGTGGAAGGACAGAATAGGCTAGAACTGGCTGAAGAATGCATCTCCCAACTAGAACATAAATGTATTGATACCATCCTGCATGAAGAAAAATGAGAACAAAGATTTAAGAGAAATGAAGAAAACCTAAAAGTTATATGGGATGACATGAAAAGAAACAAGATATGCCTCATTGGAATACCAGAACAAGAAGAGGGGGAAAAAAAAAAAAAAAAGAAATAAAAAACTGTGGAAGGCTTGCTAACAAAAAATTTCCCTCATATCATGAAGGAAGAAAAAATATTTGTCCAAGAAGCTCAACTAGTCCCATACAAGATAGATCCCAAGAGAAAGCCACCAAGACATATCATAATAAAACTCTCCAAAACCAAAGACAAAGAAGAATCTTACAAGCAGCCTGAGAAAAAATGAAATGTCACCTACAATGGACAAGCAATTAGGCTGAGTTCTGATTACTCAGCAGAAATCATTCATGCAAGACAATGGGACAGCATATACAAAACACTGAAGGAAAAGAACTTCCAACCAAGAATTCTATATCTAGCCAAATTGTGAATCATATATGAGGGTGAAATCAAGATATTCTCAGACAAACAGAAATTAAGGGATTTTGTGAAAACAAGACTAACCCTACAAGAAATGCATAAGGCAGTCCTTCCATAGGGAATCCACTACAGAGAACAACAAATAAAATCAGGACACACAACATCAACACTAAAATCAAATCAGAAATAGATGCTCAAAATAAGCTCATAAAACACTGTACTTAAAGAAACAAGGGGGTTAATTTGCACATGACACCAACAACAAAGCAAATAGAGGGAATAAAAGTTCTAGGTACAAAACTTCCAAATGGAGAGGAAAACAGGACAGTGTCCTTACCGAACAGACTGTTCCAAAATTATAGACACAAGAACTCACTCCAAGATAACCAAAGAGAAAATTAACAATTCCCCTAAGCAAACCCGAAAGAAGGAAAACTTACGGACTTAGTAAGCAGAAAACTAACAATAAAGAAGAAAAGAGAGGAGACACTTGTTAAGAAAATGAACTCCACACAGAAAAGTATTTGGACCAAGGAAATCTCCAACAACATGACAAAAAACACAATAGAATGACAGCAATCAATTCATACTCATCACTAATTATACTCAATGAATGGACTAAATGCACCAGTCAAGAAAAAGAGAGTGGTAGATTGGATAAACAAAGAAGGCTCATCAATATTCTGCCTACAAGAGACCCACCTTAGACACAAAGATAAAGACAAATTAAAAGTTAAGGGGTGAAAAAATATATACCAAGGCAATGGTAACCAAAAAGAGCAGGAGTGGCAATATTAATTTCCGATAAAACAGACTTCAAGAAGAAAAACAACGTAAGGGACAAAGGGACTATATGATGCTAAAAGGGTCAATTGATCAAGAAGACTTTACCATAATAAATATCCATGCATCCAATGAAAGTGCTCCAAAATATGTAAAGCAAATACTAACTGAATTGAAAGAGAAAACAGACAACTCTACGATAGTAGTAGGAGACTTTAACACACCACTTTCAAGGATGGACAGATCAACTAGAAAAAAACTCAACAAAGATACAGAAGAACTCAACAACACAATCAACCAACTCAACCTCATAGACATATACAGAGCACTCCAGCCAACAAAAGCACAATTCGCATTCTTCTCCAGTGAACATTCTCCAGAGTAGATCATATGTTAGGACATAAAAGAAGTGTCATTAAATTCAAAAACACTGAAATACTACAAAGCATCTTCTCAGACCACAATGCTATAAAATTAGAAATAATAGGACGATCAAGAAGAAAACATCAAATATGTGGAAGATGAATAATATACTGCTCAAAAACTACTGGACAATAGAAGAAATAAAGAGTAAAATAAAAAAATTCCTAGAAACAAATGAGAATGAAGATATATCTTACCAAAGCCTATGGGACACAGTGAAAGCAGTACTCAGAGGTCAATTTACAGCAATGAATGTACACATCAAAAGAGAGGAAAGAAACAAAATCAACACTCTAACTAATCCAACAATTAGAAAAAGAACAACAAAAGAATGCTACAGTATCTAGAAGTAAGGAAATAATAAAGATCAGAGTAGAAATAAAACAGAAAACAAAAAGACAATACAGAAAATCAATAAAACAAAGCTGGATCACTGAAAAGATTAACAAAATTGACAAACCACTGGCAAATCTAACAAAAGAGAAGAGAAGATGTAAATAACAATAATAATAAACAAAAAGGGTGACATCACAATAGAACCAACTGAAATAAAAAAGATATTGATGATTATGAAGAACTGTACTCCAACAGATTCGAGAACCTAGAAGAGATGTACAAGTTTCTAGAAACACAAGACCTACCTAAACTATCCCAGTTGAAGATAGAAGACTTCAACAGACCCATAACAAAGGAAGAAATTGAACACATCATGAAAAAACTTCCCACAAGAAAAAGTCCTGGCCCTGATGATGTCACTGGAGAATTTTACCAAACATTCATGGAAGAGTTGACACCTATACTACTCAAGCTATTCTAAACGCACTGCCATCGAGTCAGATCTGACTCATAGTGACCCCTCTTTGGGTTTCTGAGGTGGTATCACTATGGAAGTAGATTGTCCAACCTTCCTTCTGAGGAGTGACTGGTGGGTTTGAACCACCAGCCTTCTGGTTAGCAGTCACATGCCTTAAGCACTATGCCACCAGAGCTCCCCAAGCTATTCTAGAACACAGGAAAAGATGGAATACACCCAAACTCATTTTATGAAGCAAGCATAACCCTGATACCAAAACCAGGGAAAGACACCACTAAAAAGGAAAACTACAGACCAAGATCCCTCATGAATATAGACGCAAAAATCTTCAACGAACTCCTAGCCAACTGAATTCAACAACATACCCCTAAATTAATATATCCTGACCAAGTGGGATTCATACCAGGTATGCAAAGATGGTTCAACATCAGAAAAACAATCTATGTAATCCACCATATAAACAAAACAAAAGAACCATATGATCATATCAATTGATGCAGAAAAGGCATTTGATAAAATACTACACCCATTTATGTTCAGAACTCTCAGCAAAACAGAGGTAGCAGGGAAATTCCTCAACATAACAAAAAGCATATATGCAAAGCCAATGGCCAACATTATTATTAATGGAGAAAGACTCAAAGCATTCCTCTTATGAACAGAAACTAGACAAGGATGCCCTCTATCACCACTTCTATTTAACATTGTATTCAAAGTTCTAGCCAGGGCAATAAGGCAAGAAAGAGAAATAAAAGGCATCCAAATTGGCAAAGAGGAAGTAAAGGTATCTCTATATATAACATGATCCTACACATAGAAAACCCAAGAATCTCAACTACTGGAACTAATAGAGAGGTTCAGCAAAGTGGCAGGATACAAGGTCAACATACAAAAATCAGATGGATTCCTTTACATCAACAAAGAGGTCTCTGAAAAAGAAATAAGGAAAACAATACCATTTACAGAAGCATAGTGCCTAAGGCACTGGATGGCTAATGAGAGGCTGGTGGTTGAAACCCACCAACCACGCCTTGGAAGGAAGGTTGGGCAATCTATTTCTGTAGTGATACTGCCTCAGAAACCCAAGGAGGGGTCACTATGAGTTGGATCTGACTCAACGGCATATAACAACAAGAAACTACAAGGGATCTACATAAATGGAAGAATCTGCCTTGTTCATGGATGTTGTTGTTGTTGTTATGGGCCGTTGAGTTGGACCCGACTCACAGTGACCCCTCCTTGGGTTTCCGAGGCAGTATCACTATGGAAGTAGATTGCCCTATCTTCCTTCCGAGGACTGGCTGGTGGATTTGAACCACCAGCCTTCTGGTTAGCAGTCAAGTACCTTTAGGCACTATGCTATCAGAGCTCCCTGTTCATGGATGTTGTTCATGGATAGGAAGACTAAATATTGTGAAAATATCAATACTACCCAAAGCAATCTACACATTTAATGTAATTCCAATCCAGATACCAACAAAAGTTTTTAAGGACATGGAAAAACTAATTACTAATTTCATATGGAAAGAAAAGAGACCTCAGATAAGCAGAGCATTTCTCAAGAAGAAAAACAAAGTGGGAGGTCTCACACTACCAGATCTTAAAACCTACTATACAGCCATAGTAGTCAAAACAGTGTGGTTTTGGTATAATGATGGACAGATAGATCAATGGAACAGAATTGAAAACCCAGAAATAGACCCATCCATCTATGGACAGCTGATCTTTGACAAAGGACCAAAACCCACTCAAAGAGGAAAGAGATAGCCTCTTTAACAAATGGTGCTGGCAAAACTGGATATTCACTTGCAGAAAACTGAAACAAGACCCATACCTCACCCCATACACAAAAACAAACTCAAGTTGGATCAAAGACTTAAATTAAATGTAAAACCCAAAGCTGTAAAAGTCATTAAAGATAAAATAGGGGAAGGTCTAGAGGCCCTAATATATGGCATAAATAGACTATCAAGCATAATCCAGAATGCACTGGAGATGAAAGAGAAGTTAGATGACTGGGACCTTTTAAAAATTAAATTCTTATATGCATCGGAATACTTCACCAAAAGGGTAAAAAGTATATGCACAATACTGCATTACCACTAACACCAAACACCAGGCTACAGATAAATACATAGACAACTGAGAAGAACAGATGGGGGTTTGTGAACAAGAATATACTCTAGACTAATGAATATACTATAGACTAACTACAGATTGGGAGAAAATATTTGCCTATGACATATCTGACAAAGGACTTATCTCCAAAATTTATAGAAAATTTCAACATCTCAATGCCAAAAAGACAAAAAATCCAATTCAAAAATGGGCAAGGGACATAAATAGATACTTCACTAAAGATGATATGCTGGTGACCAACAAACGTGAGGAATTGCGCACGATCATTAGCCATCAGAGAGATGCAAATCAAAACAACAATGAGATATCATCTCATCCCAGCAATAATAGCAAAGTTCAACAGGGGAGAAAATAACAAATGCTGGCAAGGTTGTGGAGAGATTGGAACTCTCATACACTGCTGATGGGACTGTAAAATGGTATAACCACTGTGGCAAATGGGAGGCATTTCCTTAAGAAACTGAAAATAGAAATACCATTTGAACTAGCAATTCCATTATTTGGAAGACATCCTAAAGAGGTGAGAAATAAGATACAAACAGACATAAGTACACCTATTTTCAACACAGCACAATTCACTATACCAAAGAGATGGAAACAATCTAAATGCCCATCAACAGATGAATGGATAACCAAATTATGGTGTATTCACACAATGGAATACTATGCTCCATTAAAGAACAGTGAAGAATATGTGAATCATCTCACAATGTGGATGAATCTGGAGGACATTATGCTGAGGGAAATAAATCAATCGCAGAAGGACAAATATTGTATGAACCCATTACTGTAAAAAGTCATGGAAGGGTTTTGTTAGGGAAGGGAACTCAATCTGTAGGTTACTGGGAATGGGAAGGAAGGGGAAGGGAAAATTTTGGACTAGTTGGAGGCTGTATTGGGTAAGGAGGGATGGCATGGAAAGAGTCTTTGGCCAGCATGGTAACACTGGGGAAAGGGAGGACACCCAATTGTGCACATAAGATACAGACAACAGGGGCTAGTACCAGTATATGCACAATACTGCATTACCACTAACACCAAACACCAGGCTACAGATAAATATGTAGACAAATGTGAAGATCAGATAGGGGTTGGTGAACAGGAATATACTCTAGACTAATGACAGATTCAGCTGAAGATAATCTTGCACAGATATTAGTGATACAAAATAACCACAGTCATTACAGAAGCAACAGAAGACACAAGTGGAGCAATCCCTCATAGACAGCCACACCCCTTGGGAGAGAGAACCACCAGATCTGCCAACTCAGGACCACAGTGTTGGGGTCCTCCACATAATATATAAAAATTTTGTTCCACAAGCTACTTTGGTGAGTAGTGAATGAGGTCTTAAATGCTTTTGAGTGGCCATCTAAGATGCAACTAATGGTTCCCTTTCATTGGAAGCGAAGAAGAGTGAAAAAAGCCAAGGGCATTTGGAAACAATCAGCCCTAGGACATGACGGACCTTGAGATCAGGAGAACTAGATGGTGCCCGCTACCAATGCCAACCACTCAGGAAGGTATCAAAACTGGAGATCCTGGCTGGAGTGGGAGGAAAAACGTGGAACAAAATTCAAAAACAGTAACAACCAGAATTACTGGTTGGATGGAGTCTGGTGGGACCCCTGAGACTATTGCTCTGGGATACACTTTGGGCCTGGGATAAAACTCACTCCCAAGGGCTGGCTCTCAGCCCAACAGTAGTAAGACTTACATGCAGAACACCCAACCCAGGGCGATGCACCCACCTACTTTATGGAGATAAATCCCTTGGAGCAATCAGCCATGGGGCACCAGAGGGGCAACATTCACATGGAGGAAAAGCTGGTCAGACAGGAGTGCAACTAAGAAGGGCACAGTGGTGGGGGTGAGGAGGGATAGGAGGAGAGTGGGGATGGTAACTGGGGAATGAAACCAAATGTACACAAACTATGGAATGTAAAAAAAAATTCTGCTCTGTCAATTTGCACCTAAAGCGCAATAAAAACAAAAATTAAAAATAAAAAAAAAGTTAAAGAGAATTACCAGATGATCTAGCAATTCCACTCCTAGGTATATATTCAAGACACCTGAAAGCAGGGATCCAAACAGATACATACATATCCAAGTCCATTGCAGCATTATTAGCAAAACCCAAAAGGTGGAAAAAATCCAAGTGCCCATCAACATAAGAATGGAATTAAAAAATGTGTTATATACATGTTGTTGTTGTTACGTGCCATCTAGTTGGCCCCGACTCATAGTGGCCCCTCCTTGGGTTTCCGAGGCGGTATCACTACAGAAGTAGGATTGCCCAACCTTCCTTCCAAGTTATATACATACTAAAAAAAAAACAAAAAAAAAAAACCTCTTGGCCACTGAGTCAATTCTGACTCATAGCAACCTGTCTTGGGTTTCAAGACCGTAAATCTTTAGAGGAGCAGCCTGCGCCATCTTTTTCCACAAAGTACCTGGTGTGTTCAAACCACCAACCTTTTGGTTAGCAGTCAAATGCCTTAACCACTACGCCACCACAGCTCATTTATACACATACAGTGGCATATTATTTAGCTATTACAAGAATTGAAATTCTGATACATGATACTACAATGCGGGTACCCTGAAATCATTATGCTGCGTGAAGTAAGTCATATACAAAAGGACAAGTGTTACATGATTCCACTCACATAAAACTCTAGAATAGGCAAATGTATAGAGACCAAAGTTTATTAGTAGTTACCAGAGGATGGAGGGGGGAGGTGGGTGAGGATGGGAGTTATTCCTGCACTGACTGACTTTCTGTTTAGGGTAAAGTAAAATTTTTGGAAATGGATAGTGGTAATGGTAGCACAACGTGGTGAAATTAATCAATGTCACTAAATTGTACACTTATAAATGGTTAAAATGGCAAATTTTTTGTTATATATATATAGATGTATATGTTGTTGTTGCTGTTATGTGCCATCAACTTGGACTCATAGCAACCCCTCCTTGGGTTTCCAAGGCAGTATCACTATGGATGTCGATTGCCCAACTTTCCTTCTGAGAAGTGGCTGGGGGGTTTGAACCACCAGCCTCTGGTTAGCAGTCAAGTGCCTTAGGCACTATGCTACCAGAGCTCCCAGGGATTCCACTAGGAATACAGAAATGAATAAAGCAAGGTCCCTTCTCCCAAAGAGCTCAGAGCAAAACAGATGTTTATAATGGCAGTGCCAGGTCCCAAGTACAGAGCTCCCATATATGTATATATACACACATATACATATACCTGTTGTTGTTGTTGTTATGTGCCGTCGAGTCAAACCCAACTCATAGCGACCCCTCCTTGGGTTTCCGAGGCAGTATCACTACGGAAGTAGGATTGCCCAACCTTCCTTCCGAGGAGTGGCTGGT
>NW_006921896.1:2275391-2295417 GCF_000298275.1 Orycteropus afer afer
TATATATATATATATATATATATCCAAAATAAAACTTTTTAAAAAATCATCATTTAATAGACACAGAAAGAATATTTGAAAAAACCCAACACTCTTTCCTGATATAAAACAATCAACTATTTAGAAATAGTAGAGAATCTCCTCAACTTGGCAAAGGGCATCTATGAAAAAATGCAGCTAAAGTACTACTTAATGGTCAAAGACTGGATGCTTTCCCCTAAGCCAGCAATAAGACAAGGATATCTATTCTCACCATTCCTATTCAGCATTGTAATGAAGGTAATTAGGTAAGAAAAATAAATAAATACATGTTATCCAGAATGAGAAGGTAAAAGGAAAACTCTCTATTTGTAGATGATATGACTTTTGTATACAGAAAATCATAAGAAATCCACAAAGTACTATTATAACTAATAAATGAGTTCAGCAAGATTACAGGATACAAGATTTATATACACATATCAATTCTATTTCTATTGACTTAGAACAATCTGAAAATAAAATTAAAAAGCAATTCTATGTAAAGTAGCATCAAAAAGAAAAAATAGAAAGGAATAAATTTAACAAAAGAAGTATAAAATTTATGCACTGACCTACAAAACATTGTTGAAAGAAATTATAAAAAATCTAAGTAATAGGGAAAATATCCCATGCTTATATATCAGAAGACTTAACATTGTTAAGATGGCAATACTCCCCAAACTAATCTATAGATTCAGTTCAATTCCCATCAGAATCATAGATGTCTTTACAGAGATTGGCAAGCTGATTCTAAAACTTACATATAATTGCAAGGGACCCTGAATAGCCAAAATAATCATGAAAAAGAAGAACCAGGAGAAGGATTCACTCTTCCCAATTTCAAAATTTACTACAAAGCAAGAGTAATCATGATAGTGTGGCAGTGGCACAAGGATAGACATATAGATGGAAAATAATGTAAGAACCCACAAATAAAGCCATCCATCTATGACCAATTGATTTTCAACAAGGGTGCCAAGGCCATACAATGGGGAAAAAACCGTGCTGGGACAACTCAGTTGGACAGCCATATACAAAAGCATAACTCTGTTATGAACCTTACTTCAAAACATACACCAAAAATAACTTAAAATGAATTAAAGACTTAAATATATAAGAATTGAAAGTATAAAACTTTTAGAAGAAAATATAGGATAAATCTTCATGACCTTGGATTTGGCAAAGGATTCCTAGAAATGACACCAAAGATTTGAGCGACAAATGAAAAAATAAGTAAGTCAAACTACATCAAAAGCACTTTAAACTTTTCTGTTGAAAGAGTGTCATCAAAAAAGTGAAGCAAAAACCCATGTTGTGTTGTTAGGTGCCATTGAGTCGGCTCCAACTCATAGTGACCCTATGTATAATGAAACACTGCCCAGTTGTTCACCATCCTCACACTCCCCTATATGCTTGAGCCCATCACTGTAGCTATTGTGTCAAGCCATCTTGTTGAGGGTCTTCCCCTTTTTTACTAACCCTCTACTTTACAAAGCATGATATCCTTCCCCAGGGAATGGCACCTTCTGACAACATGACCAAAGTAGGTGAGATGAAGTCTAGCCATTCTTGCTTCCAAGGAGCAATCCAGCTGCACTTCTTCCAGGACATATTTATTATGGACTGTCATAGCAGTCCATAGTATTTTCAGTGTTATTTGACAACACCATAATTCAAAGGCATCAACTCTTATTCAGTGTTTCTAATTCACTGTCCAGCTTTCACATACAAGGCTAATGAAAGTATCATGGCTTGGGTTAGGTGCATCTTTGTCTTCAAATTGACATCTTTGCTCTTCAACACTCTAAAGAAGTCTTTTGCAGCAGATCTGCCCAGTGCAATATGTTTTCTGATTTCTTAACTGCTGCTTCCATGGGTGTTGATTGTGGATCCAAGTAAAATGAAATCCGTGACAACATCAATCTTTTCTCCATTCATCACGATGTTGTTTATTGGTCCAGTCGTAAGGATTTTTGTTTTATCTATGTTTATGTGTAATCTATACTGACAACTGTAGTCTTTGATCTTCATCAGTAAGTGCTTCATCTTCACTTCCAGCAAGCAAGGTTGTGTCATCTGCATGTAGCAGGATGTTAATGAGTCTTCTTCCAATCCTGATGCTGTGTTCTTCTTCATGTAGCCCAGCTTCTCAGATTTGCTCAGCATACAGATTGAATAAGTATGGTGAAAGGATACAATGATGACACACTCCCTTTCTGATTTTAAACCATGCAGTATCCCCCTGTTCCATTTGAATGACAGCATCCTGGTCTTTGTATAAGTTCCTCATGAGTGTAATTAAAAACATACAAATGGCCAATGTGAAAACTAAACTCACTGCCATCAAGTCATTTCTGACTCAAAGAGACCCCCTTTGGGCTTCTGAGGCAGTAAATCTTTAAGGAAGTATCTACTTGCCCAGTCTTCCTTCTGCAGAATGGCTGTAGGTTTGAACCACCAATCTTCTGGTTACCAGTCAAAATGCCTTAAGCACTATGCCACCAGAGCTCCTTACTAAGTGTTCTGGAATTCCCACTCTTCTCAATGTTATCCATAATTTGTTATGATCCACACAGTCAAATGCCTTTGCATAGTTAATAAAACACATACAACCATCTTTCAGGGATTCTTTTGACCAAAGTAGGTGAGACAAAGTCTGGCCATTTTCACTTCCAAGAAGTATTCTGGTTGTACTTCATCTAGGATAGATTTGTTTATTCTTCTGGAAGTCCATGGTATTTTCAGTATTCTTTGCCAATACCACAATTCAAAGGCATCAACTCTTCTTTGGTCTGTCTTATATATCGTCCAGCTTTCACATGTATATGAGGTGATTGAAAATACCATGGCTTGGGTTAGGCAAATCTTAGTCTTCAAAGTCACATCTTTGCTTCTTAAAAATTTAAAGAGGTCTTTTGCAGCAAAAACCCATAGAGTAAGGGAAATTATTTGTAAATCATATATTTGATAAGGGACTTGTACTGAGAATACATAAATGACTCTTGCAACTCAATATGAAAAGACAATTCAATTAAAAATGAGCAAAGGATCTGAATAGGTACTTCTTGAAAGAAGACATACAAATGGCCAATTAGCATGTGAAAGACATTCAACAACACTAACCATCAGGGAAATGCAAATCAAAACCCTAATAAGATACTCTTTTATACCTACTAGAATGCTTATTCCAGAGCTCTGGTGGTATAGTGGTTAAGGCATTTGGCTGCTACCCAAAAGGTTGGAGTTGGAACCCTACAGCTGCTTCATGGAAGAAGGATGAGACAGTCTGCTTCCATAAAGATTTACAGCCTGGGAAACCCAATGGGGATCATTATGAGTTGGAATCAACTTGATGGTAGTGAGTTTGGAGTTTGGAGGGTGCTTATAATAAAAATTATTAAAAAACCAACAGACAATAACTGGTGTTAGAGAAGATGCGGAGAAACTGGAGCCCTCATATGTTGCTGGTGGTAATGTAAAATGTAGCTGGTTTGGAGAAAAGTGGCATTTCCTCAAAGATTAAGCATAGGTACCATGACCCAGCAATTCCACTCCTACATACATACCAAGAAAAATGAAAACTAGTGCATGAAGGTTTATTGCTGCATTATTCATAACAGTGAAAAGGTAGAAAAACACTAATGCTTATCAGTACATGCATGCATGAACAAAATGTGATAATCTATACAATGAAATCCTAATCAGCCATAAAAAGATATGAAGTACTGATACACACCACAACATGGATGAATCTTGAAAACATTATGCCAAGTGAAAGAAGCCAATCACAAAAGGCCACATATTATATGATTTAATTCCTAAGAAAGTCCAGAACAGGGAAATATATATGGTAGGTCAGTGGTTGCTAGTGAATGGTAATGGGAGAGACAAAGAGATATGGAGGTGAGAGCTAAACAGCGAGGTTTCTCTCTGAGATGATGAAAATGTTATAAAAGCAACTGCTGTAACAGCTGCACCAGTTTGACTATATTAAAGACACTGAATTATAATATTAAATAGATAAATTATAAATGATAGGAATTATACCTCAATAAAGTTTTAAAAAAATCAATAATCAAAGTCAATGCATTCCTACAAACCAATAACAAATTGATAATATCAATTTTTAAAGTTACCACTTAAATAGCCTAAAAAATATAAATACCTGGAAATAGATTTAACTAAATATATCCATAACTTTCACAGAATGTTAAAAGACTTTAAAGGAGACCTAATAGAAAAACATACACTTTCAAATTTCAAAATAATAAAAAAGCCAATTCTCCTCAAAGTGAGTAGATTCAGTGCAACTCCAATCAAATTTAATTTAAAAGCAAATTTTTTGGCATAACTTGACAAGCCAATTCTAAAGTTTATATGGAAAAGATAAGGGCCCCAAATACCCAAGATACATTTCAAGGAAACAGTAGGTTACTTGTCTTACCAGATACAAGTAACTATTACAGAACTACAATAATTAAAGGAGTGTAGTACTGCAATCATATAAAATGACCAATATTAAAGAAAAGGGACCCAGAAATGAACCTAAAACATGGAAACTTGATATATAACAGAGTTTGTAATGCATATCAGTAGGAAATAGATAGACTTTTCAATAAATGGTGCTAGAGTAATTATTTCTATATGGGAAAAAAGATAAATTCCTAATTGGATTAAACACCAAATTATGGACAGAAAAGCTAAAATCAATACCCCCTTTAGATCTAAGCAAGAGTGCCTCTGCCCTGGCACCATGATTTTAAAGGTCTTTGGTCTTACTGTTCTCTAAGCAAGTTCCATAGGGTAAGTGGTTTGTAGGACCAAAATGACACATCTACTTGCAGCTCATGCATCCCCTTCAAGACTGGGCTCCAGATACCCAAGACCTGAAATAATCTCCTTAAATGGCTACAAGCCAGCTTCCACAACCTGCACAGTCCTCCTCCCTACATTGGTCTCTGGAGAATGGACTGTGCCACAGATAAATGTACACTTAGGCCCCAAAGGTGGCTAAGAATTGGTTATTGTGGGAGGTGGGGATGGAAGTCAGACACATAAGCTAGGGTACTCACATGTTGGCACATGATAGTCCTTATTGTACAGGACAGAACCGGGGTGAAAAGACAAGGCAGAGGGCCCCAGAGTTAGAATGGTCCAAGCCTCTATTTTTTCAATGTAGAATTCTATTAGAAGTCTAAAAACAAAACCAAATGCACTGCCATCGAGTTGGATCCAACTCACAGCGACCCCTCCTTGGGTTTCTGAGGTGCTATCACTATGGAAGTAGATTGCCCAACCTTCCTTCTGAGGAGCAGTTGGTGGGTTTCAACCACCAGCCTTCTTGTTAGCAGTCAAGTGCCTTAGGCATTATGCCACCAGAGCTCCCAAACTCTGATCTAGGGTAATAATCTAATCTTGCAACAGGAAAAAAGTTTAAAACAAGGCACAAAGAGTGAAAATTATGAAAAACTGACAAATTCATCTATGTTAAAATTAAGGATAAGAATTCATTAAAAAATATCGTGAAGTGAAAAGACAAAATACATACTGGGATATTATATTCATAACACTTACAACTGATAAAGAATGACTATACAAAATAATTTCTATAATCAATAGGAAACAAACATGCCCTTTAAAAACAGGCAAAAGTCAAGAGCAGGCATTTCATGGAAAAGAACCAAGTACTGCAATGACAAATATGAAAAGATGGCGAATTCATTAGAACCAAGGAAATGCAATTAAAACCATAATGTGGTACCATTTCACACCTACAATATTTTCAAAATTTTTAAATCAGATCTGCAGCCATAGGCACTTTCATCAACTCCTGGAGTGGATTGAAACTTGTCAAAGACTTTAGAAAAGTTTTCCATTACCAGTAAAAAATAACATATGCACATCCTACAACGTGTCAATTCCCCAATTAGGTATGAAAACTAAAAACCAACTCTTGATACAGGAACCCGAAGGGATATGTACACTTTTTTTTTTTTTTATTTGGGTGAAGATTTACAGAGCAAATTCACTTTCCACACAGCAGTTCACATATACTTTGTCTCATGTCATTGACCACAATTTACCACAATGCAACAGCTCCCTTCCCACTTCCTCCCCATAGTTACCTCTTCCCAGTGTCCATCCCTCCATACTCTTCTGCCCCCTGAGCTGTCTTCCTGTGCATAACCAGCCCTTCCTACTCCCATGATTGTACTCTCCAGGGCGGCACACAAATTTTTATACCCACTGCCATTGAGTTGATTGCAACTCATAACAACCCATTGGGTTTCCAAGGCTATAAAATCTTTACAGAAACAGATGACTTCAGTTTTCTCCTGCAGAGCAGACAGTGGGTTTGAACCACTAACCTTTGTGGTTAGCAGCTGAATGCCTTAGCATGGCACCACCAGAGCTTCTCACACAAATTTTTATAGCTGTGTGTATTCTAGAAAAGGGAAAAACAAGCAAAGCAAAGCAAAACAAACTAAAGCAATAACTTCAAATGACACATATATACATCAGCAGAGGACTGAATAAGTATATTATGTTATAGTCACACTATGGACTACCACACAGAAAAGAAAATGAATGATAAATAGTTATAAGCACTAATATGGCTGAATTAATAAAATAAAATGTTGAGTGCGACACATATATATTCATTATAAAGTTCAAAAATAGCAAAATACACAACAACACATTATCTAGTAACACATACACAGAGTCTTAAAACAATAAGGGAGATCAAGGGAATGACTACCCTAAAATCCAAAATCATGATAGAGGTGGATGGGGTGAAATCTGTGAGTGATACACAGGCATTTCTAAAGTACTAGAATGGTTTTCATTTTTAACGTCAGGTACACTGAAGTTTATTACTTATCTTCAAATTGTACATAGATTTCATATATACTCTTTTGTATGTAGATATAAAAATAAACCACAATTTAAAAATTGCAGTATAAACTTGAAATTTTTCTTATGTGTCTTCTTAAGACAAGGTGTTTTTATTGCCAAATAAATATATAGAGATTGTAAATGAATCCTTACCCTGTGCAGCTTTTTTAACATTTCTAGGACAGCTTGAATATGACGGTAATCCTTTGCACTTTCAGTCCGAATAGAAAGTTGAGAGACAATGGTTCTTTTAAGCATCTGGACCAGGTTGCCAAAAATGGATTCTTCCAAAGATGCCCAATAGTTCTCTGAGAGATACACAAAGGGTAAATATAATTGTCAGGGAATATATGTAAACATATATGTAAACAGAGTGTAGTTTCTCTTTAATCTATTTTTTTAAATTATGAAATGTAAAAGATGAGATTGCTTTTCTTTTAACCTCCTCACCCTTTCCTTTTTCTTTCTCTTTTTTTAAATTTTCACTGTGATTTGGGTGAAAGTTTACAGAGCAAATTCATTTTCCACAGAGCAGTTCATACACATTTTGCTTCATGACACTGACTGCAATTCCCCACAATGTAACAGCTCTGTTCACACTTCTCCCCGTAGTTACCACTAGGGTAACTACCTTCCCCTCCGGAGCACTCCCTTCCCCTCCCCAGTTGTCTCCCTGTGAAAACACTGCCTTTCTGTTCTCCATGACAGATTGCTCCAAGGAGTGTATCTACCTGATGTAAATGCTCACCCTATATGTCTGTCTATTGTTTGGCTGGAAGCCACAGGAATGAGTTCAGTTCCAGACCAGAAGGTTAAGGAGGGGCTACAGTCTCACCAGGCTCTATGAGACCAGCAAACCTAGACGTTTTTTTTTTATGATTTTGAGTTTTGTTCCACATTGTTCTCCCACTCTATCCAGGATCTCTTGCACCATCCCTCTCCAAGTGGATGACAGTGGTAGCCAGGCACCATCTAGTTCTTCTGTCTCATGGTCATATAGGCTGAGGATTACATGGTTTATCAGTCCCTTGAACTAACTGTCTCCATGAAGCTTTAGTTTTCTTCACTCATCTTTGCTCTGTATGATGAAAGACCCATTGTTGCATCTAGATGGCCGCTTGCAAGCTTTTAAGACCCCAGTTAAGATCCTCACCATAGTAGGATGCAGAACAATGTTTCTGTGTAGTGTGTTATGCCAATTGAGCCTGATATCCCCTGTGACCACAGTCCTGAGCCCATGGGTCCAACTACTCACTCCCTCAGGGTAAGTGGTTATGGCTAAGATGCCACCATAAACTTGCCCCTTGTCTACTTACACCTGGACATTCTTACAGCTCATACAAGTATGCATGTAGAAATACTGTCTGCTAACCCTCTCAAATCCTTGATGATAAAAAAAAATGATATTTTCCAATACCGATGAAAAGATATTTAAAATACATATCACAATTATAAAACCGTATTTGTAATAAATTATTCAGTGAATAAATGAAATTATAATTAAATGTTTAGGATGTAATGTCCTGGAAAAAAATTCTTAACAGTTAATAGACATACAAACTTTAATTAATTTGTGAAGAAAAGAGACAGACAAAATTAACCATATTATTTGTTCAGATGGGATAACATACTGTATTAAAATCTAGATTAAGAATTGTTTATGATTGTACAACTTTTTTATGTCTGTGCTACCAGTTTGACTACCACTTGTCATTTGTCATACTGTGGTGACCTGTGTGGTGCTGTGAGGTTGATAGCTATGCCACTGGTATTTCAAATACCAGCTGGGTCACCCACAGTGGACAAGTTTCTGTGGAGCTTCCAAACTAAGATAGACTAGAGAGAAGGAGGGGGCCATCCACTTCTGAAACAACTGGCCAGTGAAAACCTTATGAATAGCAGTGAAACACTGTCTGATATATTACTAGAAAACTTTATGAATACCCCTGAAACATTGTCTGATACAGTGCCAAAAATGAGCCCACCAAGTTGGAAAGCGCTGAAAATACAACTGGGGAAGGGCTGCTTCCTCAAAGTAAAGTTGACATTAATGACGGATGGAGTAAAACTTCCGGACTTCCATTTGCTCAAAATGGGAAGAAATGGCTGCCTCTTAATAATAAGAATGTGGAATGTATGAAGTATGAACGTAGGAAAATAGGAGGTTGTCAAAAATGAAATGGAAAGCATAAAGATTGATATCCTAAGCATTTTGTTGTTGCTGTTGTTACATCCCGTCGAGTTAGACTCGACTTATAGCAACCCCTCCTTGGGTATCCGAGGCGGTATCACTATGGAAGTAGATTGCCCAACCTTCCTTCCAAGGAGTGGCTGGTGGTTTGAACCACCAGCTTTCTGGTTAGCAGTCAAGTGTGAGCTGAAATAGACTGATAGTGGCCACTTTGAATCAGACAATCCTAAAGTTTATTATGCCAGGAATGACAAACTAAAGAGGAATCGTACTACACTCATCGTAAAAAAGGATGTTTCAAGACCTATCCTGAAGTACGATGCTGTCAGTGATAAGGTATTGGCAAAGAATACTGAAAGTACCATGGACTACCAAAAGAACTAACAGACCTGTCCTGGAAGAAGTGCAGCCAGAATGCTCCTTGGAAGGAAGACCGGGCAGATTTTGGTTTACCTACTTTGGTCATGTTGTCAGAATGGACCATTCCTTGGAGAAGGATATCATGCTTGGTAAAGTAGAGGGTCAGCAAAAAAGAGGAAGACCCTCAATGAGATGGATTGACACAGTGGCTCCAGTGATGGGCTCAGATATAGGAAGGATTGTGAGGCTGGCACAGGACTGGGCAGTGTTTCATTCTGTTGTGCATAGGGTCACTATTAATTGAAGCCAACTCAATGGCACCTGACAACAACACAAGGAAGATCAGTTAATATTACTATTATTCAAATTTACACACCAACTACTAAAGCCAAAGAAAAGAAATAGAAGATTTTTACCAACTTCTGCAGTGTGAAATTGACCAAAGACGCAACCAAGATGTATTGATGATTGGAATGTGAAAGGTGGAAATGAAGAATCATTGGTAGTAGGAAAATATGGTCTTGGTGGTAGAAAAGATGCAAAAGGTTACATGATAGAATTTTGCAAGACCAACAACTTATTCATTGCAAATACCTTTTTCAACAACATAACAGCGGCAATACACATTGACCTCGCCAGATGGAATACACAGGCATCAGATTGACTACATCTGTGGAAATGGGCAATGGAGAAGCTCAATATCTTCAGCCAAAACAAGGCCAGGAACTGACTGTGGAACAGACCATCAACTGCTCATATGCAAGTTCAAGCTGAAGCTGAAGACAGTTAAAAGAAGTCCACGAGAGCCAAAACAGGACCTTGATTATATCCCTCCTGAATTTAGAAACCATCTAAAGAATAGATCTGACACACTGAACACCAATGACCAAAAACCAGATGAGTTGTGGTACGTCATCAAGAACATCACCCATGAAGAAAGCTACAGGTGATTAAAAAGACAGGAAAGGAAGAAAAGACCAAAATGGATGTCAGAAGAGACTGAAACTTGCTCTTTGAATGGAGATTAACTAAAGCATATGGAAGAAATGATAAGATAAAGGAGCTGAACAGAAGATTTCAAAGAGCAGCTCAAGAAGACAAAGTATTATAATGAAATGTGCAAAGACCTGCATTTAAAAAACAAAAAGGAAAGAACATGCTCAGCATTTCTCAAGCTGAAAGAACTGAAGAAAAAATTCAAGCTTCGAATTGCAATATTTATAGATTCCATGGGCAAAATACCAAATGATGCAAGAAGCATCAAAAGAAGATGGAAGGAATACACAATCACTGTACCAAAAAGAATTGACTGACATTCAGTCATTTCAGGAGGTAATATATGATCAAGAACCAATGATACTGAAGGAAGAAGTCCAAGCTTCACTGAAGGAACTGGAGAAAACCAAGGCTCCAGGAATTGATGGAATAGCCATTGAGATACTTCAACAAATGGATGCAGTGCTGGAGGTGCTTACTTGTTTATGCCAAGAAATTTGGAAGACAGCTTCCTGGCCAACTGACCGGAAGAGACTGGTATTTGTGCCCATTCCAAAGAAAGGTGATCCAACAGAATGCAGAAATTATTGAACAGTATCACTAATATCTAATGCAAATAAAATTTTCCTGAAGTTATTTCAAAAAAGGGAAGGGCAAAGTACCAAATGTAAGTGATCAATACGGTGGCATTGAGGAAGAGGAAGGCATAGAGAAGTACATGGGGAAAAAAAGAAATTAGATAATAATGTATTCCAATGGGCAAATCTGCTGCAAAGACCTCTTTAAAGTGTTAGAAAGCAAAGATGTCCTTTGAAGACTAAGGTGTGCCTAAACCAAGCCAAGGTATCTTCAATAGCCTCATATGCATGTGAAAGCTGGAGAATGAATAAGGAAGAATGAAGAAGAATTGATTCTTTTGAATGATGGTATTGGTAAAGAATACTGAAATTACCATGGACTGCCAAACAAATGAACAAATCTGGAAGAAGTGCAACCAGATGTTGCTTGGAAGTGAGAATGACCAGACTTCACCTCACCTATTTTGGTCATATTGGAAGAAGGGACCATTCCCTGAAGAAAAGTATCATGCTTCATAAAGTAGAGCATTACTGAAAAGGGGGAAGACCCTCAACAAGAAGGACCAACACAGATGCTTCAACAATGGGCTCAAGTATGGCAAAGATTGTGAGGGTGGCACACGAGCGGGCAGTGTTTTGTCCTATTGTACGTAGGGTTGCTATGAGTTCAAGCCGACTTGACAACACTTACCTACAACAATATGAACTAAAAATATGAATGTATTTACAATTATTTAAGTATGTTTTGCTATAACTTTCAGAAGTATTTGTCTTATCAAAATATTTTCAAATGTAAATAATCGATCTTACCCAGAACCCCTGAAAACTGGTCACTGATTTTACAGACAGCTTCTGCAAATGGAACCACCAAGCTCTTCCAGTTGTTAGAATCTTGCATCACAGGACATTCTGGGAGCAGGAAGAAAATTTCTAAAGCTTCTTGGTATGGAGAACCCAGTGGAAGATTTTTGAGCAGATTATCCCTAAGACATGTGGTGATCTGTAGACAAAAACGATCAGGTGTCATGTATGTGGAGGAGCACTCAAACACAGCAGGTGTTCACTGGGTTGACATATTGTAATAAATCAAGTTTTAGACTTGGTGTTTCATTTCATCACAAGATTGGAATAATCATTTAGTATTTTCTGAAAGCCATGTTTACACTCCATCGTATCTACCTCCCAAGTAAGTGCCTGAGGTAGTGTCTTTGTCATCTAGTGTCGCTATAACACAAATATGACAAATGGATGGCTTTAACAAACAGAAATTTATTTTCTCACAGTTCAGAAGGCTAAACATCCTAATTCATGCGGCCAGCTCTAGCTCTAGCTCTTTCTGTTGGCTCTAGGGGAAGGTCTTTGTCTCTTTAGCTTTTGTTTCCTGGTTTCTTGGACACTTCCATGTGCTTTGGCATCTATCTTCCCCCATCTCTGGTTGCTTCTTTCAGATCTTGTAAGAGATCCTATAGTAATCCTGCCTCATTAGTATATTAACAGACAACTCATTTCCAAATAGGATTATAACCACAGACATAGAGGTTAGGATTTACAACACACATTTCTTGGGGACACAATTCAACCATAACAGGTAGGATTCCCCCATTTAGTTGTTGGGGTGCATGAAGGAGATCAAGAAGAAATCACATGTGCAAGAATTACATTGGACTGGTTTCAGAACTAGTAGACTGTCCTCCCAATGTTAAGAAGTATATTCTACCCTCCAGATCAAACGACGACACCTGATGATTTTTAAAGAGGAGAAATGTATGAGAGCCATAAAAAAGCAAATGAAAAATAATAAAAAAAAAACAATAAAAACCACAACACAAATTAGCATGGTTTCCTATTAGCTTCTCATATGACCACCAGTCTAACCATAAACTCTATCTACCATGAACCCAAGTTTCTAGTACTTCCAATCTCCTTATAGTTTTCCCTATTCAGAATGCAGCTATTCAGAAAAAAAATAAAATGGAATTCTGAATTTTTGTTTGGTGTGTGTGCTCAGATAGTAATATTTTTTTTAAACTCTCAATAAGGTTTGGCAATCTACTTCCATTGTGATACTGCCTCAGAAACCCAAGGAGGGGTCACTATGAGGTGGATCCAACTCAACGGCAGTGAGTTTGGTTTTTTTGGTTTAAGGAGATAAACTAGTATTTATGGAGTATTTGTTATTAGTCAGTTATTGAGGTAACTGATTTACATATATTTGAGTATATATATTTATAGCTCTATAACATAAATGATTTATTAGCACCTCAGAGAAATTAAGTAACTTGCTCAAGGACACATAGTTAAGTAGGTTTCTACCCTGGATTTGACTCAAAAGCCTAGTCTTTATCAGGAAATAATAATGAGATGTTGGCTAAATGTATCTCTAAATGTGTAAGTTCTTAAAATCACCTCTCTCTCTTTTTTTTTTTAATCAAAACACTATATTGGGCTCCTATTATTGGGGCTCAGTCCTTGGAGTTATATATACCTGACCACTCTATTTTACATCTCAATGGCACACAGCCCTCTTTGCTCATCATTAGCTATACCTCCAAACTTCCCATCCCCATCCCCAAATGCTTTAGTGATACTGTGATTCCCTCAAGTCAGTTTTGTTGTTTCATAACTGTGCCCTGGCACACAATTTCCTGGTTGTCTAGAATGTCCTTCCACATGTAGGCACTTCATAAGCTCCTACTTCCCGAGTAACCTGCTCTGAGTACTCTAAGTAAACCTTATATTCATTGCCCTAACACTGTTGACCAAATTCATCCATTCAAAAATACTTACTGTATACCTAATAAGTTCTAAAGTAGGCACTAGGGAAGACAGCAGAGTGTAAAACACACTCAGTCTCACACTTTGAATTGCACTTACATGTCTGTCTAACTCATTAAACCATGTGCTTCTAAAAGAAGGACATGCCTCTTTCATTGTTCATTGGGAGTTTTCATTAAAGTGCCCAGTGTATAGTGAGTACTCAAATGTTTGCTGAACAAATTAATGAATGCCAAGTCTGTGAATCCACACCACAGAATTTCAAGATAGAAGGAAACTTTGCATATCCTGTAATCCAATTAGCTCTCCTCTAAAACAATAGGAGATTGCCTTATGATTACAATATTTGCACATTATATATCTGGCACAACCAAGGTAAAATCAGTAGCAGAAAGGGACTTTAGTGATGAACTGATCCAACCTCTTCTCTCCACAGATTCAGAAATGATCTTCTATTTTTTTTAGCCTTTTTTAAAATTTTCTTCTGAAAGTTAAAACTGGTCCTGACAGGAAGATTTTAAATAATCAGTACAAAATTAGCAAGAATAAACTGACAAAATAGTCCACATGATAGTTTTTGGGTTATGTTGTAACTCAAAAAACCAAACTCACTGCCATCAAGTCTATTCCGACTCATAAGAAACCCTTTGGGTTTCCAAGGAGGTAAATCTTTACAGAAGTAAATTGCTCAGTCTTCCTTCCATGGAATGGCTGGTGGGTTTGAACCACCAACCTTCTGGATAGCAGTCACATGCCTTAGGCACTGTGCCACCAGAGTTCTTTATGTTACAGGTTACGTTATAGGTAGTATCAAGTGGTATAGTGTAGTGACAAAGGTGTTTATCTGAAAGTGTCATGACAATGCATAATTAGGAACCCATTTTTACCTCAGGTCTTTATTGAAGTGTAGTTCTGCCAAAGTTAGCAGAATTGAGCTTTCCATTTCTCTTTGAGAGAAAGGAGTGTTTGTAAGAGAGTACTTGCAGCTAAGGTACAGAATGCTGATTATGGCTGACAGAGCATGCAAACAGGTAAGGGAGGTGAGAGAAAGGAGAGCTAGAAGAGAGAGAGAGGTAAGAACAAGACTGAGAAAGAAAGAGACAGAGATATAGAAACAGAGTGAGCCACATAAAAAGAGAGGCAAGATGATGAGAAGTAGAGGGTGAAAGAGAGAAAAAAAGAAGATACCAGAGTGAGACCCAAAAATAAACAGATTGAGAGAAGAACATTGAAAGTATCACCTTTAGAATAAGCAGAACAATAAAACAGAGAAATAAATTAGTTAGGGTTGTGTTAAGAAAGGCTAAATTAATAAAGAAAGCATGTTTGAAGCATCTTCATATATAAAATTTAAAAAACAGTAATAATAGTACCAAAACAAGGAAGGAACAGTGCCAGAAAGAACAAGAACATTCTTGGACCTACAGAAAAGGAAGATGTGCAACTGAAGAATCCAGCCAATTCCTTGGTGAGGGGGATACTCATATCAGAAAAGGTACCTTTAAGTCTATGTTTATGGTTAAAACAATTACATATAAAATGTTATTCTTATTCTAGTGTACTAATCTCAACAAATTCTTTAATCATCTTCCTAAAATCCTGAGTTGAAGATTCTCTCTAGTACAACAACATGTGGTTGTCGCTGTTGTTATGTGCCGTCGAGTCGGACCCAACTCATAGTGACCCTTCCTTGGGTTTCCTAGGCAGTATCACTATGGAAGTAGATTGTCCAACCTTCCTTCCGAGGAGTGGCTGGTAGGTTTGAACCACCAGCCTTCTGGTTAGCAGTCAAGTGCCTTAGGCACTACGCTATTAGAGCTCCCACGCATGCACATAGGTGTGTACAAATGAACTATTTAGACTATTTATAACCTATATGAACACAACATCAATTCTTTTGCCCTGTGGGAAAAGTCCTGAATGCCGACTTTTACTAAATCTGTGCATGCTTCAGGGTCTCAGAGAATCTCTCAAAACAAAATATTTCATCTGAAACGTTCTCGTGTATTTTCTCCAAATGACAATGCGAGGAATACTACCGTGTTAGTAATCCAGTCCTTCTGGGTTAACTCCTTAAAGGTGTTTCTTGCTTTATTTAAATCTAAATGAATAGACATCGTCTCTGCAGCTATTCTGTAGAAACAAGATAAACACAGAAGTGGATAGTTAAATAAATGAAAATGAATACTTCTAAATGAAGTACATTATTTTATTATATTAACTACCTAAATGCAAATTTTCTTCTAAATCTTGCTGCATTTTAATAAAATTACCCTTTCTCTCAGCTATACTAAGGAGCGTTGATGGTGGAGTGGGTAAGTTAGTGATTCAAACCCACCAGCTGCTCTGCAAGATGAAGATGAGGCAATCTACTTCGGTAAAGATTTACAGCCTTGGAAACGCAATGGGGTTGCTGAGTTGGAACAGACTTGACGGTAGTTGGTTTGTTTTTTTTTTTTTTTTGAGTTTCTCAACTATACCAGAATTTTAATACCTTGGGCAAATACAAATACAGTATGCAACAAATGATTTTTAAATGGCAAAAAAATTATCAAGGCTGCACTACCATATAGTGTGTGTGTGTGTGTGTGTGTGTATATATATATATATATATATATATATATATTATCAGACTTTAACTCCGATATTACCTTATCTAAAATGGATAATCAATAAATATTTCTTATCCAGTAAAAAAACTGTCACAGGAAAAAATGTAGATGTTTTTCCTGTTTCTTTAAAAATATGACCATTTCTTCCAATTATTAGAACTGAAAACGTGGACCAAAAGAAAGAGCTTCAGAGGACACAAAGTAGGCTAAAATGAATTATTAACTCCTAGTATTTCAACAGAATATTATTAATGCAATGTGTAAGTATCTTAACCTACAAATGATGTTTATATTGAACTGAATATATTTATTAAAACTAGAAGCATTTTTGTGAAACAATACATATATTTAGTGACCGAAAATTGGAAAAAATTTTCTTTTAAAGAAACAATGTGCAAAATTTCAGAAAAAAGTAATTATTTCAGACTAATTCTCTAGTATTTCTATCAAACTGAAAGAAAATTTAATATTTAGCAGTAAGGAAATGGTTCAATAACGTAAGGTATGTCAATCCCATGGGATAATATATAGCCATGAAAATGATGTAGCAGAAACACATTGAATAATACAGATAATGGAAAATTAATGTAAAGAAAGATATAAAACAATATGATCCCACTTTTTGTGAAAAAATACATTGGCATATAGAAGGATACATCCACAAACTCTTAAATAGTGGATTAAGAGTGATTTTAATTTCCTTCTTGCTATATGTATTTCATTTTGACATTTTCTCCAATAATCATATATTTGCTTTTGTAGGAAAAAAAAAAAAAGAAAGAAAATGAAAGTAAATTTAAAAATGAAAGAAACTAATTATTTTACCCTTGGAAAATAATGCCTGAACTGAATATATTATCCAAAAATTGAAGCTTTTTTTTTTTTTTTTGTAAAATATTTTAAGACTTTCACAGTATTTTTAGTAGAATTTTATTTTATTATATGTTACCTTTTCTTTGAAAAACTTCCAGTTAAACAAGCAGGAGATGAAAATATCTCTGTGATTTCCCTACATAAGATACAAGACAGTAGTTAAAATAAATTAAATCATACAGTATGCCTCATTATATGATGAGATGTGATAAATAAACCACCTCATAACTGTTCTCTGAGCTTCTCCCTGTCTCCTATCTTTTGCATAGTATCATGGGCATCTAAAATGTCTATTTCATTTGCTAAATCTCAAAATTTCAGTGGCAAACATGGAAAATAAAAACATATACTCAGAGAAGCCATGGAGAAAGAAGAAAAGGCTTGACCTAGGGTCAGCATTTTCAAGGGCAAATAAAACACTCTCAGCCACCCAACTTCCCAGACCCTATTTATTTCTGTTTGGCAGCACTTAAGTAGAAACAAACAAAAATAGCAGAAATTAAGTGGGAGAAGGTGAGACTGAGTTTCATTTTAGGAGTAAATTCCACAGACAATTCTTGATAATTTATGCTCTGCAAATTAAGATGTACAACTATTTCCCAAAACTACAAAGTCATAACTGAAATTATGTCTAAAAGATGTTTCTAAGTATGAGTAAAATCTTTACAGATGATAGGAGCAGGGCTGGCAAACTATTGAGCTATTTTTTTTTTATTTTTCTTTTTCATGGTGTTCCTGGTTTGTTTCATACAAATTTTCTGTGGTGAGCTCATTATGTTTATGAATCATGTTATCATTTCCTTTATTGCTATTGTTTTAATATTTGCTAAATATTTGTGCTTGTCCTTTTTTATTGGGATATGAAAGTTATCACTTTTCTTTGAAGTTATCCTGTGATTATATTTTTCTCCCCGAGTTTAGAACAGTCCATTCTATCTTGAAACTCTCTTGACTTCCTTACCATTTAGAAGTTCTGTAACTACCCTCTTTTTCCCTCTTTTTGGTTTGTAGTTGTCCTCATTTGCCAATTGATGTCTCTGGTTCCCTGTTTACAATCTTGTAAGCTTATTGTACTTTGGATATGTCCACAGTTGTGTTGGTTTCTAGGTTAAGTCATCTTGTGTATTAATGGTTGCTTATTGTTTGCTATTATTGGTTCTGTGTTTAAAGGACACCCTTTAGTATCTCTTGTAAGGTTGGTCTGGTTTTAACAAATTTCCTTCATTTCTGCTTATCTGGAAATCTCCTAATTTCACCATCATATTTGAGAGATAATTTTGCTAGGTATATAATTCTTGGTTGGAAATTTTCCTCTTTCAGGGTTTTATACATACAAGCCCATTGCCTTCACACTTGCATGGTTTCTGCTGAGAAATCAGAACTTATTCTTATTGGTTGTCCTTTGTAAGTAACTTTTTGTTTTTCCCATGCTGCTTTCAGGATTCTTTCTTTGTCTTTGGTTTTGATGAGTTAATATGTCTTGGTGATTTTCTTTTGGGGTCTATTCTGTTTGGGGTTCATGGGACTTTCTAAATGGATATATTCTCATCTTTCATAATATCAGGGAAGTTCTCTTCCAACAAATCTTGGACAATTTTCTCCAGTGGTTTTCTTTTTATCTTCCTGTTCTAGAATTACAATTACATGTAGGTTATTCCTTTTGATGGTATCCCACATGAACCTTAGGCTTTCTTCATCTTGTTTTGATCTTTTTTCTGACTATTCCCTTTCCAAAGAAGTATTCAGGTATGTCTTCAATCTCATTAATTCTGTCTTCCATTGATTCAGTTCTACTCCTTTGCCCTTTCAATATGTTACCTATTTCTGAAAATTTAGTATTAATCTTCCAGATTTCTATCTGTAGATTTTGTATCATTTCTAATTTTTCATTTATATTGTCATTTTGTTCTTGTACTTTCCTTCCAAAATTGTTCTAGGGTTTTGTCTTAATTTTCCTTAATTTTGTCAGTGTTTTCCTTGATCTGTCTCTCAGTCCTTTGAAGATACCTAAGTAAAATTCTTTTGACTTCCTTATCAGGGAGTTCCAATGCTGCTGCTTCCTCAGAAATGTGTTCTGGGTCTATATCCTGCTCCCTTGTTTCTACCACTTTATCTTGTTTCTTTGTGTAGACTGTGATTATCTGTTGTCTCCAAGGCATTGCAACATTGTTGTATTTAGATCTCTATTAACTGTTCATGAAGGGCAGTAAGGGTGAGTCAGGCTCTTTTTGGTGGTTGTTTATTATTGGCCAATTGGTGGAGAAGGAAGTGGTGGCTCTCAGTAAGTTGAACTGCAGGAGGTGCAGGTGTGGTTGTGTTGTATGGGCATGGTTGCTGTCTCCCACTTAGTTAGACAAATATAACAATTGAAAAACCATAAAAAAAGTAAAAGCAAGTGGACAAAACACATACCACATAAAGACACAGGAACAATCACCAAAAAAGAAAAAGCCCGCAATATCTGGGGAGAGGGCAATAAGAGAAAAAAGGCAGAGTAGGAGAAAAATTAAGAAAAAACTGGGAAAAAATGCAGAAAGAAAACAAGGAACAGGGTTAACCATGAGAAAGAAAAAAATTGGAACCAGGAACAGAGAAGAGAGAAAAAGCTGAAAACTAGAATTTGGGAAGGGAAGAAAAAAGTTAAATAATAGAAAGGACAATAATAATAATAATAATAATTATTTTAAAACAGACTAAAACAAACAAACTAAAAAAGGAAAAAA
>NW_006921896.1:2299777-2305041 GCF_000298275.1 Orycteropus afer afer
ACGGCACTTAACAACAACAACAACAACAAGATATCAAGTTACAGAACATCTTCTTGTTGCTAGTTGCCATCGTCAATTCTGACTTACCGCTATTCCAAATGTACAGAGTAGAACTGCTCTACAGGGTTTTCAAGGCTTTGGTCTTTTTTGGAAGTGGATTGCCAGGTCTGCCTCCTGAGGGGCCTCTGGGTGGTTTCGAACCACCAATCTTTTAACTAGTAGTAAAGCACTTTACCATTTGTGCAACCTAGCTGTCTCACAGAGCATCCAGAGATGTATTTTTACCTTTTTTTCCGTCCAGAGCAAAATGCTTTGATTTTCTCCAGCAATCATTATTAACTCCTTCTCTGAGGTGTGGTTTTCTGCAAGGGATATATAAAAAATAAGAGGTTAGGAAGTCAGTTTGGTACAAATGTGCACCAAAATCACTGCTGTCGATTGGCATCATAGCAACCCCCATTGGGTTTTCGAGGCAGTAAATCTCTAGAGAAGTAGACTGCCCAGACACTTAATTAAAATAACTTCAGATTCTTCTTGAACTTAGTGGTTTTATCTTTTCAACACAAAAAATTTACATTTCCCAGCAATTAAAAAACAGAAAATAAAGGTGATTCATAAGGTAAACATGTGGCATCAGTTAAACAAGCATACTTAATAGAAGTGCTTAAATAAAACAAGTCAAACAAACATTTGATTACTTAACTGTTCCCTAGTTTAGCCAAATTAGGCTCCCATTACTGAAAACCATGTTACATAACTTAAACAATGTTTATAACTTAAAACTATATAACCATGTTATATAACTTATAAATATTAACTTTGAATATTGACTGTTAGTTGTGATGACTATAAAAAAAAGTACTTGAAGTTCACATACAAGGAAAACAAAAAAAGACACTATATTAACTGCTTAGGGAAATTACTGTTCATTTCTACAGAAGAACGGAGAGAATTCTGTATTTTAGGTCATCAGTAAACTTTCACCCAATGGAAGCTGCTATGAGTTGGGATAGACTCAATGACAGTGAGTTTGACTTTTTGGTTTACAAAACTTTCAGAAATAAGTAACAAAAGTGCCTTTGCCCAGGAAGACTTGGCAATCTGCTTCTGTAAAGATTTACTGTTTCAGGAACCCAAAGGGGGATTGCTATGAGTCGGAATCAACTTGGTGGCATGAGTTTGGGTTTTTTTTGGTTTGGTGAAAGCTGGACAATGAATAAGGAAGAGCAAAGAAGTATTGATGCATTTAAGTTATGGTATTGGTGAAGAACATTCAACATACTATGGACCACCAGCGGAATGAACAAAGGACTTCTATAGTAGTGTTTCAGAGTTCAGACTCTGAGGTTACACAGGAGATAGTTCAAATCCAGCCAAACCCCTTAACAGCTGCAAGACCATGGCTAACTTCCTTTATTCTTCAAGCCTCTGTATCTTCTTGATAAAATGAAAATAATAGTACATATCTCCCAGAATTGCTGTAAGGATTGGTTGCGATAATGCATACAAGTATCGAGTAGTTATAGGACCAAGCATCTATCAGATGCTCATCATAATGAGTGATCTAAATAATTATGAGTCAATTGAACCAGGTAGGTAAACGAATACCATGGAATTAATGTTTCTTGTATAGTAGTGAAACAGTGTCTGACATAGACCCAGAAGATGAACCCTCAGGTTGGAAGGCACTCAATATATGAATTGGGAAGAGCTACCTCCTCAAAGTAGAGTTGACTTGAATGATGTGGATGGAGTAAAGTTTTCAGATCTTCATTTGCTGATGTGGCATGGCTCAAAATGAAAAGAAATAGCTGGAAACATACATAGAACAAAGGTAGTTGTTCAAACAGAATAAGGGGACACTGTCAAAGTATAGTGCCTAAGGCATTTGACTGCTAACCAGAAGGTTAGTGGTTCAAACCCACTAGCCACTCCTCAGAAGGAAGACTGGGCAATCTACGTCTGTAAAGATTTACTGCCTCAGAAACCCAAAGGGGATTGCTATGAGTCAGAACTGAGCTGATGGCAGTGAGTTTGGGTTTTTTTTTGGGGGGGGTTGGTGAAAACTGGACAATGAATAAGAGCCAAGAAGTATTGATGCATTTAAGTTATGGTACTGATGAAGAATATTCAACATACCATGGACCACCAGAGGAATGGACAAATCTGTCTTGGAAGAAATACAGCCAGAATGTACCTTAGAAGTGAGGATGGTGTCTTTGTCTCACATGCCTTGGATATGTTATCAGGAAGGACCAGTTCATGGAGAAGGATATCATACTTGGTAAAGTAGAGGGTCAGCAAAAAAAGAAGCCCCTCACTAAGATGAATTGACAAAGTTTGGAAACAATAAGCTCAAACACAGCAATGATTGTGAGGATGGTGCAGGACCAGGCAGTGTTTTGTTCTAGTGTACACAGGGTCAATGAGTCAGAACTGACTTGTCAAAAGGTAACATCATCTCTTGCAAACTAGAATCAGAGCTGGACGTGCCTCTGAATCCATAGAAACTATTTTATTTTCTATCATTTGAGTTCACCTTAATTCTAATGTGAAGGGGTTAAAAGAAAAATAATGGTGATTTTTGACTTGATAAGTTAGGCTGATTCTTTTAAATAGTATGCAAGTAAAATAAATAAAATTAGTTTATCTAAAATGGTATTCATGCCAAATGCTTTGCTTCTATAATTTACCAAATCTGAGTTCTTCTTTTGATGGCAATTTCATTGGAAGTGGTATTAGCTGATTATGTCTTCCACCGTTTCCCAGTTGTCCTTTTTTTCCAGAACCAAAAGAAAAGACCTTTCCCAAATCAGAAACATAGGCAAGTGTGTGATACCTAATAAATAAAAGTGCACAGAGTCAATTCTCAATTACTCATGCTGACAAGAGTATGTAGCAATATGGTAAGCTGCTGAAATTAGTTTACCCAATGAGAGTGAAATAGTTAACCCCAATGGATGAAATTAGCCATCTAGAAGTCAATAAATTGTTAATTTGTGGTTGAGCTGATTTTGGAACCCCTATCTCTTTCAATCTGTTACCCACAAGATCATCATGAATTGGAGCAGACTCGATGGGAATTAACAGTAACAACAAAGTCTAACCGAAAGATTGGAGGCTTTGTGATTTACTTCCAAAAAATAGCCATTGAAAACCCTGTGGTGCACAGTTCTGCTCTGACACACATGGGAATGTCATGAGTCTGAGATAACTCTACTAGCAAATGATGATGTAAGTCTACCCAATGATTTTTCATAATGCCGCAAATGGTGTTCCCTGTCAGGAACACTCATTCCTCCTTGCCTCCCACTCTGACTTCAAACCTCAGCTTGCAAGTCACTATCTCTTGGAAACCATCCTTAAGTCCCTCCTCTCCTCACACTAGAAGATTAAAATTAGATGACCCTCTCTGATCTCCCACTCGACTTTCTGAAGATCTTCACTACACTGATTTTCTTACTGATTTGTGTATTGGTCTTTCCCACTACAAATGGGAATTCCTGAAAGCAGGGACCATGAGTTGTATCTCTATCCTCAGGGTTTAGCATGTCATCTGACTTTTAGCACATGTTCAAAATAAAGTCATTTCATAATGGAAGGTGATTCAGATTTCGAATATGATTGCAATTAGGAAGTTTAAACCCAATCAACTTTACTGCATTGTAACTAAAGGAATTACAAATCAACTGATATGGGCTATGGATTTGAGATAGTATTGAATAACACATTATCACATCTAAAAAAGCAGAGTTCTCAGAGCTAGCAAAAGGCATTGTTTTGGATTCCCAGACTAGACAGACAATGAATCTAGTGAGAGTGAGAACTTCTCTCACTAAAGCAGTAGAATCTGGCATGAGGTAGGTGTAGTTACTCAAACTACAGCATAAAGTAAGATTAAGTCAATTTCCCAAGTTCCCTAGAATAGGGGTATAAGTGACTTGACCAACAGAAAAAATTATTCCTCACTGATATGGCTGTACATATATACTAGATCACATTAATTTCTTGGTAGTTTGGTTAAATATAAACCACTCCTTAAGAAACAGCTCACCTGTGGGTACTGTGAAAAAAACTGAGTTTCTGGATCAGTGAAGACAAGTATCACCACCTGAAGTATGGTCAACCCTACCCTTATCCCTGTAAGGTGGTAGGGGGCACCCAGTAAAACCTCCTAAGACAGAGTTTCTCAAACTAGGATATAAGAGTTACCACTTTATTTGTGCCTTTGCAAATTATATAAACACTTTTTTTAAAAAATAGAAAAAACAGATGTATTATGAGATAATATGAAAAACTGAAAACTTTAAATGATAATTCAGAGACTCCAAACAAATGGGAAGATTTAGATGGATGGCTCTAAGCAATTCCACAGGGGCCTCAGCCATTATCCTGTGTCAGTAGGGGTACCGCCCAGGTTTGCATGAAGACATCTCTAACTTGGCTCTTTAGCTTATGATACATCTTGTCCAAGGTAGTATGTATTAGGAAGAATCCAAAGTGAGGGAAATGTTTCTTTGGTTAACGCAGAGATATCAAACACAGAGAATCATACCATTCCAAAAATCAATATTATCTAATATTATTCATTTATGTAATTTTACTCCATGATCTTAACAGAGTATGCATGATCATACTACTGACTCAAAATACGTACACTATTTTTATAGTAAGAGTGAACCCCATATTCAGTATAGATTTGTATAGGTTTAGTGAGGAAAAAACTGCCCACAGGAAAAAGTGTATTAACCCCATCAAGACCCAACATCTCACAGGAAAGCAACTGACTGATGAATCAAAACATCAAACAAGAAAATAATTAAGTAAATCATGGAATCTGAGCAAGTTTTTGTTTTGTTTTACTTAAAAAAAAAAAAAAAAAAAACCAACTGTGAAAAGTAAATTGCATTCAAAGCACAACTGACTGTCGTGTACTTCACTGTGGCAGGTCACTTTGAAAGAATTATGGTGACTAAAAAATATGCAGGCCCAGAGGAGCTGTGAAAGATGACTATATCGAAGAGTAATCCTTTGTGATTTGTGTTTATTTACTGCTCCTCTAAATAAAAAAATATATTTTTCTTAAAAATAAAATACTTCAGAACAGTTAAAAAAAGTATTTCATTAAAAGGGCAACAGAAAGTTAACTGCATTTCTTCTTTAAAAAAATCAATGAGAGGAACATGTGTGCTAAGATTTATTATGATTATCTAATGTTACTTAGGGAGCTCTGGTAGCGGAGTGCCTAAGGCACTTGACTGCTA
>NW_006921896.1:2305141-2307325 GCF_000298275.1 Orycteropus afer afer
TGGGATTAAATTCCTGCTGGCCCAGAAGGTGGGTGGGAGTGAGGGATGGCCATACCTCCATTCACCAAGAGGGTGTGGGGTATAAGAGTAACAAGGGGAATACTCTGTCTTTCTAGTCGCTGGCATCCGGAATGTCCTTGTGGTTCCCAGCAAGTGGAGCCTATTCTTAAGTCCCTGGAATCTTGGAAAAAACTGTCGCTTTAAATATCCAAAATGGCTGAACTGCTCGTAAACATTCAAAATGGCTGCACCCTCCAGACAGCCAAAGGTCCACAACTCCTTCCACCACCTTCCTCTTCACTGTTTCCCCTTTTATTCACCAGCCACCAGTACAGTCCTCTGTGCAGTCCCTGGCTAGCAGGGCTAATTTTTAGGTTAATTCTTAGGTTGTAACACCACCTGGCAATATCCAAGCTGTCTGTGCCATCAGGATTGTTGCCAAACTGTAGCTCCGTATGTCTCTTTTTTTGGTGTTTTCATGCAAATTCTTCTACTAGTCGGAGTTTAGTCTACTTCTATATCCTTCCCTTCAAAGCTCAGGGTGACAGGATTCTCTTCTGTATCTGTGTTAATTGGTTCTCCTTTTCTTTGCTGAAGAAGGTTTGTGCAGTCTTTCAGCCTATTCTGCCATCTTACTAGAACTCCCTCAAACTATTCAGCTGTGAATAGGAAATGAACAAACAAGAGGTTCCGTGGTCAGACAGGATTAGAAATGTATACTGCATTTCCTGCTCACAAAGTCACAATACAGATACAAATATTAGAGGCCCAGAGAAATACTGCAGTAAAGAAAGCTGTCCTTATGGAGTTATATGCTAGTGGGCCACAGTCTCTCCTATCTTTGCACTTTGCAGAACCAGTTTGAGAAATACTAATTTCAAGGGACACATGAGCAGACAGACACATGGGGTGAACCTTTTTGTACTCTGCCACTGTTTGGTCCCCACATCAGCAATCCATCTCTTCATAGTCCCTTCATTCAATGTAGGAATTTTCCTCCTCAGATTAACATAGGAATTCTGTAAATAAACAAAAAGTAAAGCAGAATAATGTAAGCACAACATAGCCAGGTTACCCAACTTTTGTGCACATTCTAAGAATACAAGGTAACACTGCTCTTTAAGTGTGGTAATACAGCTCTAAGGAGCTTTAGTGGTATAGTGGTCAAGGCATTTGACTGCTAACTAAACTGTTGGTGATTCAAACCCATCAGCTGCTCTGTGGAAGAAAGGTGAGACCAACTGCTTCTATAAAACTAATGGATGTTGCTATGAGTCAGAACAGACTTGATGGGAATGAGTTTGGTTTTTGTTTTGTTCTGTTTTTCTGGAATGCAGCTCTGGGACAATCATACAGTGAGATTGTACCAGTAGTAATCAATCATATTTGCCTGGTTCCCAATTTCTTGTTCAAGGGGGTTGCTTAGAGCAAAAATCATTTTCTCTGAGTGGTCTAACACTCACTCTTTCAAACAAGATAAAATCAGATTAAACTGAATACTACATAGTCCTGATAGAGAGATCCTAAAAGGCTTGTATATAAAAGGGGAAGGAACTCACTTTGTCTTGGTGAAGTAGGGCAGGGGGCCTATGTACTGGTTATACATAAGCCAATGAATCTCAGGTCTTTTTTAAGTACTGGCTGGTAAAGTCATTTTAGAATATATCCACCAGCTGGCTCACTAGGGCACTGATTAAATTCTTTTAGCAAGTACAACCCCACTCCCACCCCCACCCCCACCCCAAAAGTAAGTAGAGTCTAAAGAAATCTGATTCAACATCTACTAGGGATAACTGTGCTGATTTTTGTGGGTAACCCATTAGGCAATAAAGGATCAAGAACATCAAAGCTATTCTACAGTTTCAGCCTTGTAACCTGATGTTTTTGGAAACCTGAATTGTGGCACCTTTTATTTTGCTTAAGATATCAAGTGCCTTAGGCACTACACCACCAGAGGTCCTGTAACCCATCCTCAAATGAGATTTTAACCACTAGCATAGAGGATAAGATTTGCAACATACATTTTAGGGGGCACAATTTAATTCACAACAATGACCAATCACCTTCTACAGTCTGAAATTGACCAAACATGCCATCAGGATGTGTTAATTATCACTGGTGACTGGAATGCAAAAGTTGGAAACAAAGAAGAATCACCGGTAGTTGGAAAATTTGGCCTTGGTG
>NW_006921896.1:2314165-2317915 GCF_000298275.1 Orycteropus afer afer
ACTCCTCGGAAGGAAGGTTGGGCAATCCTACTTCCGTAGTGATACTGCCTTGGAAACCCAAGGAGGGGTCGCTATGAGTCGGGGTCGACTCGACGGCACATAACAACAACAACAACAACGTTACTTAAGCTTTTCACCCATTTGATAATGTTTGATACTTATATCTCAGCAAAATAAACTGATGGGAATTTTATTAAATTATCTATTTGAATGCATTGATTTTGTCAATTTTTGTTAAGATTTTATAACTTACCTTCCACATGCTATCTGGGTCACTCTATTTCCAACAAGCTCAGTCACCAAACGGGGTCTTGGTTCATTCTGTGTTGAATTGTGACCAAGTTGCCCACAGTTTCCAGCACCAAAAGTAAACACCAGCCCATCCTAAAGAAAGAGAATTTTATATCAGATTTTAGAGAAATGATAGAGAGGTACCATCCTCTGCACTAGTGAATAATTAATAAAAGCACCATCAAAGTAAAACTCCCAAATTATCAGAAGTCCTGTATGTTGGAAGTGACGTTTTTTCCCTTGCAAACACTAACTCTCCACACCTAGATGGTCAAGTATGGTCCCCATCACAAAGTGTTTTTTTTGTAGAATGACAGTCAGAAAGATACTAAGTCACACAGATACCCACCTGTGTGAGCAGAGCAGTGTGAGAGCCACCACAAGTGAGAAATTCAACTTCCTGGTTGTCCAGTTCTTCAATAAGAGAAGGAAAATCTGTATCTATGCAAGGGAAAGGATAGTTGAAGCGACTAATACATGCTGGATTTCATATAGGAGTTACGTGCTACTAGTAAACCATGTGTACTGATACCTTTCAATCCAGCAAAGAAACACTTTATGTTGGCATATTTAGGCTCAAGTTCCAGGGCTAAAAGTGGGGGTGGCACAGAGGTTGACAGGTCCACATTTGGAGGAGCCCACCTCATAAATAGTCAGTGTACTTCCCACAGCCTGTTCTGTTTCAACCTGACTTGATTAACTGTAATTGCAGCGTATCTGATATTTCCAATTCTCATTTAAAATTGCTTTTTTTCTAAATATAAAAGAAGTTTTTTTTTTTTTTTTTTTAAAGTAAATTCTTTACTACCGTGTCCTTGCTGCACACTCCAGTACTCTTCTTTCCTTCAGGATTTTCTCTTACGAAATTCTGCAAAAATAGTTAAACTGTCCCTTTGCTCCTTTCTCCTCTTTAACAACTGTTCTAATAATGACTTATAGGCTACCCTGTGTAATTAGCATTGAACCATGTTAGTGAGAAATGCGATGTTTGACCAATGAACAGGGGATGATGTTTACTACCACATTTGCATAAAGCAGTAGAGTTTATTACACCTGAAAACTCTAATAAGTTGGGATCATGAGAAATTTTGACATCTGCTTTGTAGAGGTAGTTTAATAACAGGAATCAATATAATATATTGACAGACATTAAGGGCAAAAGCACCTTGGAGATCCTCTTGTCCAAACCTGTCCTTCACAGAAAAGAAAAAAAATACAGATCTTGACAAAAACGTAAGTCACTTGGCAAGACCCTCAGTTATTAAGCCCGTGTATTCTCATCCCCACTCCAGTACTCTTACCCTTTTCTCCACATAACCCTGAAACATGTCTCAATTACAGTAACAACTTTCACTATGCATCAGCCTCCTGGACTGACTCTGCCCTAACCAGAGTGCCTTATTAGGAAGAACTGTGAATCGAAAAACAGTGCATATAAAAGGATTTGAAACATTTTTGATAGAGAGATCTATGTTAAATTCATCTCTTACTAACAAATATATTTATTGATAATATGAATTTGAAAAAAAAAATATTTCCATACTGTCAGTGTGACCCAGGCCTAGTTGTCCCAAATCATTCTTCCCCCAGGAATAAACACTTCCGGACATGGATAAGGCCATGCTGTGGGCTTCTCCTGCTGCTATCTGAACCAAGGGGACTCCTGTGAGATGGGCCACTATCTGTGGTGTGGAAGTTGAGCCAACTATTCTTCCAACTCCGAGTTGGCCGTGTAAATTCTGGCCCCAGGCAAAAAGCTCACCACCTGGACAAAAACAAAGAAAATACTGATTTATTAAGTTTAAAATGCAGCAGATATTACCCTATGGTATTTTATTAAACCAAAAATCAAACCCACTATCATCAAGTCCATCATGACTCACAGTGAAAGTGTAGAACTGCCCCATAGGGTTTCCAAGGCTGTAAATCTTTACAGAAGCAGACAGCATCTTTCTCCACTGGAGTGACTGATGGGTTCAAACTGCCAACATTTTGGTTAGTTGCCAAATGCTTTAACCACTGTTCCACCAAAGCTCCTACATAGCTATATATAAAAAAAACCTAACTCACTGACGTCGAGTCAGATCTGACTTATGACGACCCCTCCTCGGGTTTCCAAGGCTATATCACTATGGAAGTAGATTGTCTGATCTTCCTTCCGAGGAGTGGCTGGAGGGTTTGAACCGCCAGCCTTCTGGTTAGCAGTCAAATGCCTTAGGCACTATGCCACTAGAGCTCCTATATAAGCTATACACAATATAATATCAAAATATATTATAGTCACATGGTAGAATTCTTAGATTCCTGTATGTCTGAATCAGGAAAATATGGAAGAATTTGCCCATCAGCCATTAACAGTTATCCTTAATCCCTATCTTCCAAGTTAAAGGGTACAATAAAGTCATTTGTTGCAATCAAATTCAAGACATTTTTTTAACCCATAGGATGAGCTTATGAAACAGAAACATACTGTCTCTGGAAAAATATAATTCATAGTTATTAATTTCTCTACCCCCATTTTATGTGCCTAAAGGTCACAAACAACTTAAAAACCCATTGAAATTACAGCCCAGTGTCTTTGAAAAGTCAGATTCTTCCATTAATTGAAGATATGGAGCAGATTTTTCAAAAAGACTTTGCTGTTGTTGGTAGGTGCCATTGCGTCATCTCCGACTCATAGTGACCCTGTGCACAGCAGAAGGAAACACCACCTGGTCCTGAGCCAGCTCCATGATGCATGCTATACTTGAACCCATCGCCGCTGCCACCATGTCACTCCATCTCATTTAGGGCCTTCCCCTCTTTCTTCGATCCTCCAACTTACCAAGCATGACATCATTCTCCAGGGAATGGTCAGTTCTAACTATATGACCAAAGTATGTGAGATAAAGTCTGGTCATTCTCGCTTCCAAGGAGCATTCCAGCTGCACTTCCTCCAGGACAGGCCTGTTAGTTCTTCTATCAGTCCACAATATTTTCAGCATTCTTCACCAGCACCACAGCTCAAAAGCATCAACTCTTCTTCGGTCTTCCTTATTCATTGTCCAGTGCTCACATACATATGAGGCGACTGAAAATACCATAGCTTGTGTCAGGCGCACCTTAGTCCTCAAGGAGACATCTTTGCTCTTCAGCACTTGAAAGAGGTCCTCTGCAGCCGATTTGCCTTGTGCTATACGTTCTCTGATGTCGTGGCTGCTTCCATTGGCGTCGACTGTAGAACCAAGCAACGTGAAGTCTTTGACAATTTCAATCTTTTCTCCATTTATCGTGGTGCTGCTCACTGGTCCAGTTGTGAGGATTTTTGTTTTCTTTATATTGAGATGTAATCCATACTGCAGACTGTATTCTTCAATCTTCATCAGTGAGTGCCTCAAGTCATCCTCACTTTCAACAAGCAAAGTTGTATTATCAGCGTATCACAGGTTGTTAATGATTCTTGCCACAATCCTGATGCCA
>NW_006921896.1:2320355-2332812 GCF_000298275.1 Orycteropus afer afer
GACAGACAAGTTTGTCTCCCTTAGCTGTTGGAAACCTCTGTGTCCTCCCCTTACCTAATTCCTACCTGGAACCTGCCACTTTGTGATCCCTGGCCACTCCCTGCCTTTCCTGGCTCTAGGAGGCTGGGGCCTAGCCTTGCCTCCTGCCCCTTACCTGGATCCTGCTGCTTCTGTGCCATAGGGTTTTGTCTTGGCTGTGATTTTTACAGGAGCTGATCACCAAAACTTTCGTCCCTCATACCTCTGGGTAAGTTCCAACTGCCAACCTTTAGGTTCCAAACTAAAACCAAACTCAAGTCAATTCCAACTCATAGCAACTGCCATTGGATTTCTGAGGCAGTAAATCTTTAGAGAAGTAGATTGCCCCATCTTCCTTCTATGGAGGCTGGTGGGTTTGAACTGCCAACCTTCTGGTTAGCAGTCAAATGCCTTAGGCACTACATCACCAGAGCTGTAAGTATCAAAAAAAAAAACTTAGATGTTATCTAATGGAATTGACAATATCTCATGAAGTCTGAAAAATATATCAGAGAATTCATTTTTACAAACCATCTCTTAGCAAGATACTGTTTAGGATCTGGTGGGAGTGGCTTTCCTTCAAACATAGTTATTATATGCCTATCAGCTTTTCTGAAAGCTCCCTCTGGGGAGCTCTGGTGGTACAGTGGTTAAAGCACCCAGTTGCTAACCAAGTTGGTGGTTTGAATTCACCAGCTGGTCTGTGGGAAAAAGGTGAGGCAGTCTGCTTCCCTAAAGATTTACAGCCTTAGGTAGTTAGTTCTATTCTGCCCTAAAAAGGGTCTGCTATGAGTTGGAATCCACTCCATGGCAGTGAGCTTGGTTTTTGGACTAGCTACCAAGTTTCCAAGTTGTGAGGATGGTTTTCACTCAATTAACCTATAGGAACTCTGGTGGAATATAGAAGCTCTGGTGGTGTAGTGCCTAAGGCATTTGACTGCTAACCAGAAGGTTGGCAGTTCAGACCCACCAGCCCTCCATAGAAGGAAGACAGGGCAATTTGCTTCTGTAAAGATTTACTGTCTTAGAAATCCAGTGGGGGTTGCTATGAGTCAGAATTGCCTTGATGGTAGTGAGTTTGGTTTTGGTTTGGAACCTAAAGTTTGGCAGTTTAAACCTACCCAGAGGCACAATGGAAGAAAGTTTTGGTGATCTGCTTCTGTAAAAGTCATAGCCAAGACAAAATCCTATGGCACAGTTCTATTCTGTAACACACGGGATCACCATGAGTCCAAATGAACTCAATGGCAACAAGTTTGGGTTTTTTTTTATTAAAACTATCAACTACCAGGAATATAAGCTATCTCAGAAATATTGAGGGTTTGGTTCCAGACCATCACAATAAAGTGAGTACCACAATAAATCAAGTCACACAGTATTTTTGGATTCCCAGTGCATACAGAAATTATGTTTACCTTCTACTATATATGTTTACTTTACATAACAACAACAACAACAACTAAGGAACTCTGGTGGCACGATGCCTAAGGCATTTGGCTGCTAACCAGAAGGTCAGTGGTTCAAACCCACCAGCTGCTCTTCAGGAGGAAGATGGGGCAGTCTACTTCTGTAAAGATTGACAGCCTTGGAAACTCAATGATGTTGCTATGAGTTGGAAACAATTTGATAGTGAGTTTGGTTTTTTGGAGTATAGTCTATCAATACACTAGCATTATGAGAGTTTAAAATATTATGAGTTACCAAAATGTGTCAAAGAATCATGAAGTGAAAACACGCTTTTGGAAAAATGGCACTGATATACTTGCTTGACAAAGAGCTGCCTCAAGCTTTCAATTTGTAAAAAAAATGCATTATGTGTGAAGCGCTATAAAACGAGGTATGCCTGGATAATGATAAGTATGATTACTTCCCTTCCTTGTTCCCTCAACTTTTATTGTTCCCACCCAGATTGCACTTTGCCAGTAATAAACTCTAAACACCCTATTCTCCCTTCTGACCCTACTCCCTCCACGAGACCATGGGCCAGTTGAAGGCAAGGTATGTCTGTTTCATCTTAATACTCCATATAAAATATTTATTCATGAATGGATAAAAACAAATGAAAAGGATAATTTTTTTCCAGTACAAACTCATACTCTTAAACACAATGGGATTATCAGTGGTCAAATATTTTCTTATTTACTCCCCTCAAAAGCCCTGATGATGCAGCAGTTATAGCGCTTATCTGCTAACCATAAGGCTAGCAGTGAACCAGCCATTTTGTGGGAGAAAGATGAGGCAACCTGCTTCCATAAAGATTACAGACTTGAAAAACCTCTATACAAGGTAGTTCACTCTGTCCTATCATAGGGTCACTATGAGTAGGAAGGAAGCTCTGGTAGTGTAGTGCCTAAGGCACTTGACTGCTAACCAGAAGGCTGGTAGTTCAAACCCACCAGCCAGTCCTAGGAAGGAAGATGGGGAAATCTACTTCTCTAGTGATACTGCCTCGGAAACCCAAGGAGGAGTCGCTATGAGTCAGGTCCAACTTGATGGCACATAACAACAACATGAGTAGGAATCAACTCGACAGCAGTGGGTTTTTTGGAATCAATGCCTGTGTGGTATAAATGGCTAACACACTCAGCTGCTAACCAAAGGTTTGGAAGTTTGATTCCACCCAGCGGTGCCTTAAAGAATGGCCTAGTGATCTATATCTGAAAAATCAGCCATCAAAAACCCTATGGAACACAGTTCTACTCTGACATACATGGGGTTGCCATGAGTTAGAATCAACTCAACAGCAGCTGGTGATAGTGATGGAATCCCAACTTCTACTTATTTTATAAGCCTGTTCATGTCTGCCCTATTTTTAAAAATTTCCTTAACCCTGTATTCCCCTCTGTCAATCTCCTGTCTTAATTATGCTTTCCACAGTTGACTGCCTTTTAAGTTTGGGTTTTTTAAAATTTACTATTTCTAACCATGATGGTGTCTGATATAAAATAGGAAATAATAAAGGACTTGGAAGAATCTTTGAATTTAAAAGTAATTGTTACAATACACCACAGGATGACCTGGCAGATTCTGAGCACCTGCCACGGGAGTTGGAGGAAAGCTAGGAAAAGGGCAGAAGGTAGTAGAAAAGGGTGGCCCAGGCCTGCTCCTCATTCCACAGAATGATTCTGATTATTCAAAAAATTTTCATTGTTTAATATTTGAAAAATAAAGATATGGAACAAAATGTATGCATAGTAATTATGGAAACTTCAAGATTTTATAGGTCTAATATTTCTCTCATTTTGTATCTCCTTTAATAGTGCTCTAAACCATATCAAATTCAAAACCACATTTCTCTCCTGTTACAAGGTGAAGTACATACATTCTACTAACTCTACATAGAGACGTATTCACTGCATCTAAAAAACAATTAATATTCCAGAAAACTACCTTTGGAGAGTGCAAGAGAATGATGATCTCCACATGCAATTTGAATTATAATATTTTCTTGTAAGACACATTGAAACCTGATGAAAGAAAATATTTTATGTCAGTCACCAAAATGAAAGTCACAATTATCAAAGTCAAAACTAATTATCAAGTCAAAACTATTAACTCTATTAGGTGTGAAGCTCCAGAAAAAAATTTGAAATTTACTGCTTCATATTTTATATCAAAAATTATTTAAAAATTAAAAATATCTATATATATATGTTTTTAAAAAAACATATGCCTTAGGCATATAAACATATGCCTAAGGCATATTATATAACTATAATAAGATAATTCCAAAAGATTCTTGCAAACAATAACTTTTGATGCAATAATAATGTAAGATGAAATAAATTCTAATTCATATAACCTACCAGGAAAGTCTCACAAATTATACTATGATCATGCATTTTTTTCCTTCTAAGTTGAAAAAATACTTTTGTTTGTTTTTTGTTCATCTTAATTTATAGGATTATTGTGAGAATTAAATGAATTAATGAAGCCCAATCTGAGGGTAGGTGGACTAACCAATCATTTCCTTTAGCTGCCAAAACAGATGATACTTGCCCAGGTGACATAAAGTGGTTTGCAGTAAAAATGGACTTCACTAATGGGACCTCTGGTAGCATAGTGCCTAAGGCACTTGACTGCTAACCAGAAGGCTAGTGGTTCAAACCCACCAGCCACTCCTCAGAAGGAAGATGGGGATACTGCCTTGGAAATCCAAGGAGGGGTCGCTATGAGTTGGGTTGGACTCCACGGCACATAACAACAGTAACAACAGTGGAATTCACTAGTTTAGAACTCATTGTCCAACTAAGATGTTACAATATAAGGCAGGATCATATATGGTAACATTTTCCTTGACAAGTTATTATTGTCCTTTAAGTAAAATTAAGGAGCTCTGGCAGTGCAGTGGTAAAGGCTAATCAGAAGGTTGGGGGTTCAGACCTGGCAGCTGCTCTGCAGCAGGAAGATGAAGTAATTATTTCCATAAAGATTTACAGCTTTGGAAACCCTATGGGTTGCTATGAATCAGAAGAGACTCAGTGACAGTGGGTTTGAGTTTGCTGTTTGGTACAGCTATTGCCCTTTTCAGACTCTGCTTTTACTTTTTATTTTTAATAATATTTTCTTGTGTTTTTGGTAAAGATTTACACAATAGTTTAGGTTTCCATTCAACAATTTCTACACAAGTTGTTCAGTGACATTGGTTACACTCATCACAAAGCATGAACATTTCTCATTATTTCTTTTCTGGCTGTTCCGTTGAAAAGAATTTTTACTAAAATGAAAAATAGCTCCTTACCTTGCATGTTCTGTACTATAGTTGTATACAAATGGTTTTCCATCTGAGGATAGAATCAGCATGTGTTCTGCTCCTTGGTCCACAGAATGTATCTTCATTTTTCTTTCTAATTTAATATACTCTAAAGAGAAAATCCAACCAGAAATTATTATCACTCTGATTATTTGCCACTATTATTACTGGTTTCATTGTAACACACCTAGGAAAAAATTCAATTAGACAACTTTTGACTTAACATGAATTTGCCTTTAAGAAAATTCAAGTATGAAAAGTATACAAACAAGGAATAATTATTGTCTTCACAATGATTTCTTTTTCAATTTATGGAAGCATTGATTCTTACTTTGCTTTAAATGGGATGTACTCTTAAAATAGTAAATAAGTTATTTGCTTTTAGATTCTTATTTAATTAGTTTGGACATGTTGTTGTTGTTGTTATGTGCCGTCGAGTCGGCCCCGACTCATAGCGACCCCTCCTTGGGTTTCCGAGGCAGTATCACTACGGAAGTAGGATTGCCCAACCTTCCTTCCGAGGAGTGGCTAAGACACTTGCCTGCTAACCAGACGACTGGCGGTTCAAACCCACCAGCCACTCCTCGGAAGGAAGGTTGGGCAATCCTACTTCCGTAGTGATACTGCCTCGGAAACCCAAGGAGGGGTCACTATGAGTCAGGTATGACTCGACGGCACGTAACAACAACAACAACAATAGTTTGGACATAGAAGTCTAAATTTGACAGGATAATAACTGTATAATATAATTTAATTTAGAACAACATAATTCACATACATTTCAGGAACAAATATGTGTTCTGAGGTATTTTCTTTCAAAAAACAAAGCAAAAATAATAACAAACCCCTCTAACTAGAGTCAAGTGTGTTTAGGGGATTATCTCGTATTATTGGATATTTAGCCGTTTCTAAAAGTTGAGATTTAAAATTTTCCACTAGTTACTACTGACTTTTAATTTGTTCACAAAAATTAAATTTAGTTTTTTAGCTTTTTTTCACCCACTTTTCCAGTTCTAATGAAATAGCATCCACCAATGTAAAAATCCCAAAGCACAAGCCATTTCATATTGCAAAAGCTAAAAAATAAAATAAAGTAAAATTAAAAACCAAACCAAACTCACTGCCTTAGAGTCAGACCCCATTCACAGCGACCCCTCCTTGGGTTTCCGAGGCAGTATCTCTATCGGAGAAGCTCTGGTGGCCTAGCGCCTAAGCACATGACTGCTAACCTGAAGGATGGCGGTTCAAACCCACCAGCCACTGCTGGGAAGGAAGGATGGGCAATCTATTTCTTCAGTGAAACCACCTCTGAAACCCAAGGAGGGGTCACTATGAGTCGGATTCGACTCTACTATGGCAGTGAGGTTTTTTTTTTTTTTTTTTTAAATCTCTATGGAAGTAGACTGCCCAGTCTTCCTTCTGAGGAGTGGCTGGTGGGTTTGAACCTTAAACCATCAGCCTTTTGGTTAGCAGTCAAATGTTAACTCTATTTTCCAAAGGCTCACAGCATCAAGGTAGGCATATTCTAAGAAGTAAATGAGAGAAAGGGGGATTCTAAAAAGAAACGGTCGTGGCGCAGTGCCTAAGGCATTTGGCCACTAACCAGAAGGTTGCTGGTTCAAACCCATCAGCCGCTCCTCGGAAGGCAGGTTGGGCAATCTATTTCCGTAGAGATTTACCGCCTCGAAAGCCCAATGAGGGTCTCCGTGAGTCGGAATCCACTTGATGGCGATGAGTTTGGTTTGGAGTTAGCTAAGAAGGCTGCCGGTTCAAACCCACCAGGCACTCCTCAGAAAGAAGGCTGGGCAATCTACTTCCGTAGTGATAGCGCCTCGGAAACCCAAGGAGGGGTCGTATGAGTTGGATCCGACTGGAGGGCAGTGAGTTTGGTTTTGGTTTGTTAAGAAAGATGAACATACTGCCTGCATACTTTCTTTCCCTCCGCACCTCTCACTAGTATTCTGTGCAAACTCTGCACAAACTGGGGACCAGGATAAAAGAGAGCTCAGGTGCGGTGCACCCGCTAAATGGGAAAACAGCCAGAAATCAACACGTTTCTGTGACAATCGCCTACCACTGTAGCCCCGGGTCCTCTTCTGCACATTCCCGCCGCTTAGAGAAAAGTAGGGTCACACCCTCCAACTCAGGACACTTTAAAGAGAAGGGTTCGCGCCGGTCCCAGCCCAAGCAGGCTTTGATTAACAGGCCCTGCGCCGCTCGCCCAACAAGCCCCCAGCGCAAGTAGGGACTAACGCCGACCCCACTCACTGGGCTTCCCGGTGCCATCGCTCTCCGCCGGCAGGTGGTGAACCTCTACGCTGGTCCCGCCGCGCGCCAGCACCGCCAGGCGCCCTCGCTTATAGCAGATCTGCCGCGTCTCCTCGGACCTCTGGGACAACGCGCGGCGGAGGCCCGCTGGGCTGGGGAAGAGCCAAAGCTGCGCGCCCCGCGGCTCCGAAGAGGCTGCCGAGTCCGGCGCGCCGGATCCAGACGCGGAATTCGGCGTGGGCGCCGAGCCCTCTCGGCCCCGCGGCTTCTTTCGCGACGTCTGTTCCATCGCACCCGGCACTGCTCTGCCAGGCTTCGCGGACGCGCTTCCTTTTTTCGGACTCAGGGGTAACGGAACTGCATCTGCCACCGGATAAATATTAAGGGGGAAGATGGACGACTTCTGAACGTGCCCAATGTCTCTGGGAGTCAGTGCAGAGCAGGAGCATAACAGGCTACCTGAGGGAGGGAAGCCTCCAGCTCTGCTGGGCGCAGATGACAGGCTCACGAGGTGATGTTTGGGAGCGGGGCCAGCAGTTCAAGAGAAACGAAACTCATGTTTCAAAGGGTGAGGAATGGAAACGAAAAAGGAAAGGGAAACTCAATGCATGATTGGCTAGTAGGCGACCAAAGTAAACAAATCTGTGGCAGGCTATGAAGAAGTGAGAAAACGCAATTGAGTCGCTATGGTTGCTGTTACTCAGTGCAGTAACTCATGGTTTCACACCACTCTCCCCCCATGGACCTTCTACCGTAATACATCATATGGCGACCCCTCCTTGATTTTCCCAGGTGGTATCTCTACGGAAGTAGATTACCCAGTATGCCTTCCCAGGAGTGGCTGGTGGGCTCGAACTGGCAGCCTTCTGGTTAGCAGTCAAATGCCTTGAGCACTATAGGGTTCCCATGTCATATATCTGGGCCCTTAAATTTGCCCCTAGTTTTTTGTTGAGGAAATTTATGGTTTTAGATTTCCATTTAAGTCTTTGATCCATCTGGAGTTAGTTTTTGTGTGTGGTGTGAGATATGGATCTTGTTTCATTTTTGTGCAAATGGATATCCAGTTTTGCCAGCACCATTTGTTAAATAGACAATCTCTTCCCCATTTAATGGATTTCTACCTTTTGTCAAAGATCAGCTGACCATAGGTGGATGGATCTATTTCTGGGTTCTCAATTCTATTCTATTGGAGTATGTGTCTATTGTTGTACAGTACCAGGCAGTTTTGACTACTATGGCTGTATAGTAGGTTTTAAGATCCAGGTCTGCGAGACTTCCTGCTTTGTTGTTGTTTTTCTTCAATAATGCTTTTTTTTATCCGAAGTCTCTTTCCTTTCCATATAAAGTTAGTGATTGGTTTTTCCATATGTTGATGGGATCTGGATTGGGATTGCATTGACTATATAGATTGCTTTGGGTAGAATTGACATTTTCACAATGTTCAATATTGTCCTCGAGCATGGTAAGTTCTTCCATTTATGTAGATCTCTTATGGTTTCTTGAAGTAGTCTTAACGTTTTCTTTGTATAGGTTTTTTGTGTCCCTGGTAAGATTTATTCCCAAGTATTTTATTTATTTATTTATTTTTGTAGCTATTATAAATGGTGGGAACTCTGGTAGCATAGTGCCTAAAGCTCTTGACTGCTAACCAGAAGGCTGGAGGTTCAAACCCACCAGCCACTCCTCAGAAGGAAGGTTGGGCAATCTACTTCTGCAGTGATACAGCCTAGGAAACCCAAGGAGGAGTCCTGTGAGTCAGATCTGACTCCGTGGCACATAACAACAACATTATAAATGGTATTGATTTCTTTATTTCTTTTTCAGCAATCTCTTTGCTGGTGTAGAGGAATCCAACTGATTTTTGGAGGTTGATCTTGTATCCTGCCCCTTTGCTAAATCTCTCAAATTAGTTCCAGTAGATTTTTTTTACCAAGTCTCTTGGATTTTCTAGGTATGTTGATGTTGTTATGTGCCGTCGAGTTGGACTGACTCATAGTGACCCCTCCTTGTGTTTCTGAGGTGGTATCACTGCAGAAGTAGATTGCCCAACCTTCTGTCTGACGAGTGGCTGGTGGGTTTGAACCATCAGACTTCTGGTTATCAGTCAAGTGCCTTAGGCACTATGCTACATATTACCAGCAAATAGGGATAGTTTAACTTCTTCTTACCAATTTGGACACCTTTGATTTCCCTTTCTTGCCTTATTGCCTTGCTAGGACTTCCAATACAATTTTGAATAGAAATAGTGATAGAGGGCATCCTTGTCTGGTTTCTGTTCACAACAGGAATGGTTTCAGTCTCTCTCCATTGAGAATAATGTTGGCTATTGGTTTTGCATAGATGCCTGTGGTAGTTAAGTTTGTGTATCAACTTGGCTGGGCCTAGTTGAGTGGCTGGGCAGTTGGATGTAGTATTGTCCATGATGAAACTGGTAATCAACTTCATGGTGGAATCTACTGTGAGCAGCTGAATAGCTTGCCTTAGGATGTGGTCTGCTTCCTGTATGTCAAGAGAAACCTTGGGAAACAGTCTCCAGCCTATGGCATGCTTGAACTCTGCATGTAGCTGTGTCCTTGTTCAGCAGCCTGCGTGTTCTGCTGACCTTGGGACTTTCAGTGAACTTGAATTAATGGCCTGCAGTGTGGTTTGGTAACATTGGGACTGTGCCTTTTCACTTATTAACCTTGGGCTTGTCAGTCTCAGCAGCCAGCAGCTGTCTGAATGAAGAAAAACCTCTAGCTTCAGTGGGCTGGGAGGAGGAGGCAAAGCTGAAGCCCAAGGTTGAGGGGCTTTCACCCAGCCCCTAGAGCCTGGCACTTTGAACTCGAAGTTAAAGCCTCCAAACTGTAAGAGAATAAACTCCTGTTTATTAAGGCCATCCCATTTATGGTATATTCTTGTCCGAGCAGCACTAGGTAACCACAACAGAGATGTTGGTTTAAAGTGTTGATTTTGGCTCTTTCTTTTTTGATGTGTGCTTTTATTGCTATAAATTGGCCTCTAATCACTGCTTTTCTGATTTTGGTAGGTTGTGTTTTCATTCTCATTTGATTCAAGGAATTTTTTAATTTCATTTTTTATTTCTTCTCTTACTCAGTCATTATTAAGGAGAGTGTAGTTCAGTTTCCATGTATTTGCTCTTTTCCCATTTATCTTCCTATTGTTGATTTCTAATTTGATAGCATTGTGATCTGAGAAGATGCTTTGCAGTATTTCAATGTTTCAAAATTTATTAAGGCTTGCTTTATGGCCTAACATATGGTCTATCATGGAGAATGTTCCATGTGCACTGGAAAAGAATGTGTATTGGGCTGTTGTTGGGTGAAGTGCTCTGTAGATATCTATAAGGTCAAGTTGGCGGATTGCATTGTTGAGTTCTTCTGTGTCTTTGTTGGGTTTCTTTCCAGTTGTTCTACCTTTGATTGAAAGTAGTGTATTAATGTCTCCTGCTATTACTATGGAGTCATCTATTTGCATTTTCATTTCTGTGAAAGTCTGGTTTATTTATTTTGGGGCTCTTTCATTGTGTTCATAGATATTTATTATGGTTATATCTTCTTGTTCACTTGATCCTTTTAAATATTATATAATATTCTTCCTTGTCTCTTATGGTGGTTTTTGTCTTAAAGTCAATTTTATCAGTAATTGATACTGCTACTCCTGCTCTTTTTTGGTTGCCATTTCCTTGATATATCTTTTTCCAACCTTCGATTTTTAGTCTATTTTTGTCTTTGTCTCTAAGATGTGTCTCTTGTAGACAGCATATTGATGGGTTATGTTTTCTTATCCAGTCTGCAACTCTCTGTCTCTTGAGTGATGCATTTAATCTATCGACATTCAGTGTAATTATCGACAAATATAGATTGGTTGGTGTCTTTTGTTATGTGTTTTTTCATGGTGTCCCTGGTTTCTTTGTTCCATATTATTTTCTGTGCTGATCTCAGTATGTCTATGAATTGTGTTTGTAGTTGTCCTCATTTGCCAATTGATGTCTCTGGTTCCCTGTTTACAATCTTGTAAGCTTATCTTACTTTGGATACTTTCATAGCTATGTTGGTTTCTGGGTTACATCATCTTGTGTATTAGTGGTCAGTTGTTTGCTATTATTGGTTCTCTGTTCAAAAGGCTCCCTTTAGTGTCTTTATAAGGTTGGTCTGGTTTTAATAAATTTCCTTAATTTCTGCTTACCTGAAAATCTCCTAATTTCACCATTATATTTGAAGGACAATTTTGCCGGGTATATAATTCTTGGTTGGAAATTTTTCTCTTTCAGGGTTTTATATATACCATCCCATTGCCTCCTCACTTACATGGTTTCTGCTGAGAAATCAGAGCTTATTCTTATTGGTTGTCCTTTGTAGGTAACTTGTTGTTTTTCCTGTGCTACTTTTAGGATTCTTTCTTTGTCTTTGGTTTTGATGATTTTGATGATATGTCTTGATGATTTTCTTTTGGGGTCTCTCTGTTTGGGGTTTGTTGGACTTCCTGAATGGATAAATTTTCATCTTTCATCGTTATCAGCAAAGTTGTCTTCCAACAAGCCTTGGACAATTTTCTCAGTGGTTTTGTTTTTCTCTTCCTGTTCTGGAATTCCAATTACACATAGATTATTCCTTTTGATGGTATCCCACATGAACCTTAGGCTTTATTCCTTTTGTTTTGATCTTTTTTCTCATTGATCCCTTTCCAAAGAAATATTCAGGTATTTGTTTTCAACCTCATTATTTCTGTCTTCCATTGTTTCAGTTCTACTCCTTTGCCCTTTCAATGTGTTATCTATTTTTGAAAATTTAATATTAATCTTCTGGATTTCTATCTGTAGAGTTTGTATCATTTCTAATTTGTCATTCATATTGTCATTTTGTTCTTGTATTTTCTTCTGAAATTGTTCTAGGGTTTTGTCTGTGTTTTCCTTAATGTTGTCAGTGTTTTTCTTTGATCTGTCTCTCAGTCCTTTGAAGATACCAAAGTGTAATTCTTTTGAATTCCTTATCAGGGAATTCCAATGCTGCTTCTTCCTCAGGGATGTGTTCTGGGTCTGTATCCTGTTCCCTTGTTTCTACCGCTTTTCTTGTTTCTTTGTGTGGACTGTGATTGTCTGTTTTCTCTGAGACATTGTGACATTGTTGTATTTAGAACTCTGTTAACTGTTTATGAAGAGCAGTTAAGGGTGAGTCAGGCTCTTTATTGGTGGTTGTTTATTGTTGGCCAGTTGGTGGAGAAGGAAGTGTTGGTTTTCACTCCGTAAGTGGAGCTGCAGGAGGTGCATGTGTGGTTGCTTCATATAGGCACAGTTGCTGTCTCCCACTCAGACAAAAATAATGATTGAAAAACCATCAAAAAAGTAAAAGCAAGCTGACAAAAACACACCACATAAAGACACAGGAACAATCACCAGAAAAAGAAAAGAAAAGAAAA
>NW_006921896.1:2333102-2344358 GCF_000298275.1 Orycteropus afer afer
GAGGAAGAAAAACATGGGCACCAGAAACAGGAAAGAGAGAAAAAGCTGAAAAATAGAACCTGAGAGGCAAAGAATAAAGAATAATAATAAAAAAGATAGAAAACAGAAATAATAATAATAATAATATTTTTAAAACAGACAAAAACAAATAAACCAAAAAGAAAAAGAAAATCTGGGCAGGGTGGGGCAGGGCACCCAGGCTCCATTGGAGCATACAGACTGGGATGGAATTCCTGCCAGCCCAGAAGGTAGATGAGAGTGAGGGATGGCCGCACCTCCATTCACCAAGAGGGTGTGGGGTATGGAGTAACAAGGAGAATATCACATTTTCCCAGTCATTTGCGTCTGGAATGTCCTTGGGGGTCTCCAGCAAGTGGAGCCTATTCTTAGGTGCCTGGAATCTGAGAGAACACTGTTACTTTAATTATCCAAAATGGTCAAATTGCTTGTAAATATTCAAAATGGCTGTGCACTCCAGGCAGCCAAAATGCCACAGCTCATCTCATCTCCTTCTTCGCTGCTTCTTGTTTTATTCACCAGCCTCCTTTTATTCATCAGCCACCTGTGCAGTCCTCTGTGCAGCCCCTGGCTAGCAGAGCCAATTTTTAGGTTAACTCTTAGGTCCTAACACCACTTGGCCATGTCCAAGCTGTCCATGCTGTCAGGATCACTGACAGACTGCAGTTCCGTATGTCTCCTTTTTCAGTGTTTTCATGCAGGTTCTTCTACTAGTTGGAGTTTAGTCCACTTCTATATCCTTCCTTTCAAAGGTCAGGGATCCATGATTACCTTCTGTCTCTATGTTAATTGGTTCCCCTTTTCTTTGTTGAAGAGGGTCTGTATAGTTTGTCTGCCCCTTCCTCCATCTTACCGGAACTCCCCCTGTACTTTGTTAAATTTATCCTTAAGTATTTATTTTTGGTGATGTTGCAAATGATACTCTTTAAAATTTCAAATTGTAATTCCTTCTTGTTGGCATATGGAAATCAGTTGATTTCTGAATATTGATTTATAAACTAAGATCATTCATTAGGTCTGTTGTTGTTGTTAAGTGCAATCGAGTTGGCTTCAACTCATAGTGACCCTATATACAACAGAATGAAACCCTGCCTGGTCATGTCCCATCCTCACAATCCTTGCTGTAATTTATCCCATCATTGAAGCCAAGGGGAAGACCCTCAGCAAGAAGGATTGATACAGTGGCTGGAACGATGGGCTCAAATATAGCAAGGATTGTGAGGCTGGCCTAAGACCAGACAGTGTTTTGTTCTGTTGTATATAGGGTTGCTATGAGTCAGAGCCGACTTGATGACACCTAACAACAAAGCTTTACTCCATCCATGTCATTAAGGTCGACTTGACTTTAAGGCGACAGCTCTTCCCCAGTCCTGTTTTGATATCCTGACAACCTGCGGGGCTCATCTTCCGGCACTATGTCAGGCAGCATTTCAGGGCTATTCATAAAGTATTCCAGTAATATATAAGACAATGTGTGACTGTGTTCATAAGGTTTTCACTGGCCCAATTTTTCAGAAGTGGATGGTCCCATCCTTCTTCCCAGGTCTGGTAGTTTTGTTTTTATTTTTAGATTCCTTGAAATTTTCTATGTAAATGATCATGTTGTTTGCAAATAAGACATAGTTTTACTCCTTCCTTTCCAGTCTTCCTTGTCTTTCTTTTCCTTCCCATGTTGTATGGGCTTTTCCTTGCCATGTTGTGTGGACTAATACCTTTAGTATAATGTTGAATAAAAGTGGTGAAAGTGAACATCCTTGCCTTGTTCCTAAACTTAGTGGGAAAGCATTCATACTGTCACCATTAAAAATGAGGTATTTTGGTACCTGCATGGCAGAAATGGTTAAGCACTGTACTACTAACTGAAACGTTGACAGAAGGGCTTGGAATCTGCTTATGAAAAGTCAGTCTTGAAAACCCTATGGAGTACAGTTCTAGTCTGCACACATGGGGTTGCTATGAGTCAGAATTGGCTCTAGGCAACTTGTTTTGTTTTTGATTTGGTAGGCTTTTCATAGGTGCTGTTTGTCAGCATGAGGAAATTCCCTTATGGTCTTAGTTTGCTAAGAATATGTATCATGAATGCATGTTGAATTTTGTCAGATGTTTTATTTAACTTTTGTGGTTACTCAGCAATTGTTCATTTATCATTTAGCATGTGTCCAGCACATTTTGGGTGAATAAACTTATGCTCTGGCATTCTAGCAGGTGAGATGTTCATACAGATGATATATTCATTCAATATATATTGAGCAATCACTACATACAAGGCACTGTTCTAGAGAATTAAAATATGATATGCCTTAATTTTGAGTACATACTAAAAGTTAAGGGAGGAAGCTGCTCCGTAGCTACCCAACTATATCCCCTCAAGACTTGCCATTATTAAGCCTGCAGGCCTAGTTTCCAGTTGCCAGCATTTGCCTCTCTTTTCCTAAGGGTTTACACTGGGAGTTGGAAGCCCCTTTGTTCCATATCCAGCTGGCCAGAAGTGCCTAGAAATTAATGCTTCCCAAGAACTGCCTTCAACCAGTTACTGACAAGGGAGTTGATGTGGAAATACTCCAGTTTCCTCATTCCTTAGGTGAGGTAACTCTGAACACAAGTTCTACACTTGTGGAATTAACCACCACCCATACATGTGTCACTAGTAACCTGTCTTGTGCTGTTGTTCTTTTAACATCCAGTCTGTTTCACTCAATATTGGCAATATTTGAATTTGTGATCCTTAAACAAGAAGGTGTTCAAAATCCCCCTCAGGTTTAAGATTCTTTGATTCCATCCACCCTATAGAAGTGTCAGTGAAAGAATAAACTACTTCCAAATACAGTTATGTTTGTCATTGTTGATGTCCTACCACATGTACAATTCCCCTGTAGCTGTTCCCACCTCAGCCAGCTGCTTCTCTCTTCTTTGCCCAAGGGCTGTCTCTGGCACTGCTGAAGCAAGAAGACCCATTTGGAAGTGAAGGGGTGCTGATGCTCACAGAGCAGCCCTTCATCAATGCAAATGGGAGTTGGTAGATAAATGCCCCAAGCCTCTCCTCTTAGCCTCCAGTGGGCCAATCATGAGACATGTTCCCTGATCTAACTGAGAAAGCATGGAATCCAGCCCAGTTGTCTATAGCAGTAACCACTCAGTAACACATACTTTGTCTTCTTTCTCTTTCCTGTCCATTCCCTGCACTCCTACTTTGTTGCCATTACTTTCCAAATAAATTCTCTGCAGCCAGGTACTTATCTCAGGCTCTACTTTTGTGGGAACCCAAACTAAGATAACATATCCTGAGGAAACTCATCACTAGGAGAAAGAAACATTGGTCACAAAGACCATAGCTACTTATGTCTTTTCAGTCAAATGTTTAGATAATGGTACATGACACTATGTGGACCTTTTAAAAATTCAGGGTGAATAATGGCATTTCTATTCCACAGTTCAGATGAAAGAACTCAAGATCCAAAATAGACATCTTCAAACAAGGGTTTTCTCCAGTGTTATTTCTAATTACAGAAGACAGCCTCCTAACCTCTTTTAAATGTGGGTTACTTGTAACAAGTTTAAATTCTATGAATAATAATCCAATGTTCTTTCCTGATTCTGTTGAGGTGATTGTATGAGTTTTCTTTTTTTGCCTAGTAATATGTAAAGTAAAATTGATTTATTTTTCAATACATTTTTGAGCTAAACTGTACCTGGTCATGAGGTATTATCTTTGTAATACATTGTAGCATTTGATATGTAAAATTCTCTAGAGATTTTTTTGTGTCTATTTTCATGAGAAAGATTTTCTTATAGTTTTCATTCCCTGTCATGTTTTTTGTCTTGCTTTGCTATCAGGGCAATACTGGCTCATAGAATTAATTGGAGTGTGTTCCTGCCTCTTCTGTTTCCTGAAAGAGTTTGTAAAGAATTGGCATGATTTCTTTCATTCCCCAGAGTACTACTGACAAAGGCTCCAGTGTATGGTTTGGGAAAACAGCAAGCATTTATAACACAGCTTACAGTTTAAATTTTAATTTTAGATATAATGTTCCACAAAATTAATTGACCATTTCCTACCATGGTCTACCACCATGATGCTGACATATTTTATTCTCTTCACATTTCCCTAACTAAATTAAACAGGAGTTCTGACTGGATCAATGTTTAATCAAAATAAAGATGTCTGCATTTGGAATGGTTCTTGGAATATAGTATAGAGTATAAGTAAATGAATTAATGAATACCTTATCATTTAGATTTTTCAAATTACTGAGCAATTTGCTAAGACCAGAGCTCTAGAGACATTCCTGACTATTAAATATATATCTGTGTGCTTCAAAAATATGGTAAAAGTAAAATTAATTTATATTTTTGTATATTTTATTCAAACTTTAACATGTCTTTCACACAGTGTTTATTAGATGTACAAATATATTTTGTAAAATATCTGTCAGCTTTTAACATTCATAATTTATTTTTAAACTATTATTATTTAGGAAATAATTCAGTAAAAAGCAAACATCTTAAATAGCAAGTATAGAAATACAAGAATTATTCTCTCATAACTTTGTTTGATTAAAAATATTATCCTTGAATCATCACTTATGGTTTATTTCAACATTTGTCAACTAATTCTAACCAAAATCTATCAATCTCACGTACTAATTAGATCTAAAGAAGAATAGAAGAATCCAAGGGTGAGAGGGCCTGAGAATATAAGACCCCACTGAGACTTGCAGAGGAAATTACTGAAATGTATTCCTGGTTGAGCTAAATCCTCTACAGTTGTTGATGATTACTTGAAGCGCTTCCTCCATTCTTTCCATTGTAGAATATTTGGGGAGGTCCAGGATATTATGACATGTTAATGCTCTTATGTGATCACATTCCTGGAAAGTTTCAGGACAGCGAAATACTATTCCACTTTTCTTTATACCTTTTACATTCAGCCTATCACTTCCTGTAAGGAAAACTAGAAAAGAATAAAATACAGTTAATATTTTTCATAAAAAGAATAAAACTTAAAATGGAGAAAATGAATCACCTCCTTGATTAAATAATTTGAATCCTGGCGCAGAAAGTACTATACAGGGCCATATAGAGTGTAGAAAAATCATGAAATTTGATCATTGTCCTCATAATCCACAGTCTAGGTGTGGTCAAAATACAATGGAGGAAAAGATAACAGCAAGATATAAGAAGTTTGATTTGGCTCAAGAGGAAGTACGAGATAAAGGGCCTAATGGAGGGACTGAGAGCAGGCAGAAAGACAGCAAGCAGGAGTAGTCAGGGAGAGTTCACAAAGATCATAATTAACTAGCTTCTCAAGAAGAAAGGGATTTATAGAGGCAGAGAGAAGTTGTGTGGTAGAAAATGGTTAAGATAAAGCCAAATGTGGGAAGATGTAAGGTCAACTCACTGAATGTACAAACAATAAAACTGTTGGGCTGAAAAGGTTTCATGTAAGAGAGAAGATTGGAAAGGTAGTTTGGACTTCTGGAGAAGTTGAAATGTCATCCAACATCCTCACTTGCTGTTATTGTTTGTTGTTAAGTGTGGTGGAGTCGTCTCCTACGCTTAGTGACTTTATGTACAACAGAATGAAACACTGCCCGGTCCTGTGCCATCCTCATGATCTTTGTAATACCTAAGCCCATTGTTGCAGCCACTGTATCAATCCATCTTGTTGAGGGCCTTCCCCGTTTTCACTGACCCTCCACTTTACCAAGTGTGGTAGTTAAGCTTGTTTGTCAACTTGGCTGGGCCTGACTGAGTGGCTGGGCAGCTGGATGTAGAATTCCCCGTGATGAGACCGGTAATCAATTCCATGGTGGAATCTACTGTGAGCAGCTGAGTAGCTGCCTTAGGGATGTGGTCTGGTTCCTATATATAAGGAGAAGCCTTGGGGAATGGTCGCTAGCTTATGGCATACTTGAACCCTGCATTTAGCTGTGCCATTATTCAGCATTCTGCCAAGCTCTGCTGACCTTGGTACTTTCAAAGGACTTGAATTCATGGCCTACCATGTGGTTTGGTAAGATTGGGACCATGCTTTTTTACTTGTCAGTCTCAGCAGCCAGCAGCTGTCTGAGTGAAGAATAGCCTCTAGCTTCAGTGAACCAGGAACAGGAGGCAGAGTTGAAACCCATGGGTGAGGGACTTTCACCCAGCCCCTAGAGCCTGGCAATTTGAACTCGGACTTAAAGCCTCCAAACTGTTAGAGAATAAACTCCTGTTTGTTCGGGCCATCCCATTGGTGGTATATTCTTTTCACAGTGGCACTAGGAAACCATAACACCAAGCATTATATCCTTCTCCAGGGAATGGGTCCTTCTAACATAACCAAAGTAGGTGAGATGAAGTTTGGCCCTTCTTGCTTCCAAGGATCATTCTGGCTGCACTTCTTCCAGGACAGATTTGTTTACTTCTTTTAGCAGTCCATGGTACTGTCAGCATTCTTTGCCAGCACCACAACTCAAAAGGATCAACTCTTCTTTGGTCTTCCTTATTCATTGTCCCGCTCTCACGTGCATAAGAGGTGATTGAAAATACCATGGCTTGTGTCAGGCACACCTTAGTCTTCAAGGAGATACCTTTGCTCTTCAGAACCTGAAAGAGGTCTTTTGGAGCTAATTTGCCCAATGCATATGTTGTTTGACTGCTTGACTACTGCTCTCATTGGTGTTGATTGTAGAACCAAGTGATATGAAGTCTTTAACAACTTCAGTCTTTTGTCTTTTTATCATGATGCTGTTTATTGGTCCCATTGTGAAGATTTTTGTTTTCTTTATATTGAGATGTAATCCATACTGCAGACTATAGTCTTTAATCTTCTCCAGTAAGTACTTCAAGACATCCTCACTTTCACCAAGCAAAGTTGTGTCGTCTGCATATCGCAGGTTGTTAATGAGTCTTCCTCCAATCTTGATGCCATGTTCTTCTTCATATAGTCCAGCTTCATGGATTATTTGTTTAGCATACAGATTGAACAAGTAGGGTGAAAGGATACAAACATGATGCACTCCCTTCTTGATTTTAAACCATGCAGTATCCCCTTGTTCTATTCAAATGACAGCCTCCTGGTCTATGTACAGGTTCCTCATGAATGCAATTAAATGTCCTGGAATTCCCATTCTTCTCAATGTTACCCATAATTTGTTATGATCCACACAATTGAAAGCTTTTGCATAGTCAATAAAACAGAAGTAAACATCTTTCTGGTATTCTTTGTTTTCAGCCAAGATCCATCTAACATCAGCAATGATATCCCTTGTTCCACATCCTCTTCTGAATCCAGCTTGCATTTCTGGAAGTTCTCTGTCAATATACTGCTGCAGCCATTTTTGAATTTTCTTCAGTAAGATTTTACTTGCATGTGATATTAATATTGTATGCTAATTTCCACATTCTGTGGGATCACACTTTTTGGAATGGGTACAAATATGGATCTCTTCCAGTCAGTTGGCGAGGTAGCTGTCTTCCAAATCTCTTGGCATAGCTGAGTGAGTGCCTCCAGCACAGCATCTATTTGTTGAAACGTCTCAATGTGTGTTCTGCCAATTCCTTCAGTGCAGCCTCAGCTTCTTTTCCTTCAGTACCACTGGTTCTTGATCATGTGCCACCTTCTGAAATGAATGGAGACCTACCAGTTCTTTTTGGTACAGTGACTCTGTGTATTCCTTCCATCTTCTTTTGATGATTCTTCCATCATTCAATATTTTGCCCGTAGAATCTCTCAATATTGCAACTTGAGGCTTAAATTTTTTCTTCACTACTTTCAGCTTGAGAAATGTCGAGCGTGTTCTTCCCTTTTGGTTTTCAAACTCCCGGTCTTTGCTAATTTCATTATAGTAATTGGTTTTGTCTGCTCAAGCTACTGTTTGAAATCTTCTGTTCAGCTCTTTTATCTTGTCATTTCTTCCATTTGCTTTAGCTACTCTTTCCTCAAAGGCAAGTTTCAGAGTCTCTTCTGACATCCATTTGGTCTTTTCTTCCTTTTCTGTCTTTTCAATGACCTTTTACTTTCTTCGTGGATGATGTTCTTGATGACATCCCACAATTCTTCTGGTTTTCAGTCACTGGTATGCAATACATCAAATCTATTCTTTAGACGGTCTCTAAATTCAAAAGGGATATAATCAAGGTTAGGAGCTCTGGTAGCATAGTGCCTAAGGCACTTGACTGCTAACCAGAAGGCTGGTGGTTCAAACCCACCAACCAGTCCTCAGAAGGAAGCTTGGGCAATCCTACTTCTGTAGTTATACTGCCTCAGAAACCCAAGGAGGGGTCACTATGAGTCGGGAATGACTCAACGACACATAAAAACAACAACAACATAATCAAGGTTATATTTTGGCTCTCATGGACTTGTGTGAATTTTCTTCAGCTTCATCTTGAACTTGCAGATGAGCAGTTGATGGTCTGTTCCACAGTCAGTTCTTGGTCTTGTTTTGGGTGAAGATACTGAGCTTCTCCATTGTGTCTTACCATAGATGTAGTCAGTCTGATTCCTTGTACTCCATCTGGTGAAGTCCATGTGTATAGCCACCGTTTATGTTGTTGAAAAAAGGTATTTGCCCTGAATAAATCGTTGATCTTGCAAAATCTATCATGCGATCGCCAGCATTATTTCTATCACCAAGGCAATATTTTCTGACTACCAGTGATTCTTCTTTGTTTCCAACTTTTGCATTTCAATCCCCAGTGATAATCAACACATCTTGATTGCATGTTTGGTTAATTTCAGACTGCAGAAGTTGGTAAAAAAAAATCTTCAATTTCCTCATCTTTGGCTTTGGTGGTTGGTGCATAGTTTTGAAAAATAATGTTATTAACTGATGTTCCTTGTAGGCATATGGATATTATCCTATCACTGACAGCATTATACTTCAGGACAGATCTTGAAACATTCTTTGTGACAATGAGTGCCATGACATTCCTCTTCAATTTGTCATTCCCGGCATAGTAGAACACATGGTTGTCTGATTCAAAATGGCCAAAACCAGTCCTTTTCAGCTCATTAATGCCTAGGATGTCGATCTCTATGCCTTCCATTTCATTTTTGACAACTTCCAATATTCTTAGATTTATACTTCATACATTCCATGTTCTGATTATTAATGGATGTTTGCAGCTGTTTCTTCTCATTTTATGTCATGCTACATCAGCAAATGGAGGTCCCAAAAGCTTTGCTTCATCCATATCATTAAGGTCAGCTTCACTCTGAGGAGGCAGCTCTTCCCCACTCATATTTGGAATGACTTCCCACCTGAGGGGCTTATCTTTTGGCACTATATCAGACAGTGTTTCAGGGCTATTCATAAAGTCTTCCAGTAATATATCAGACAGTGTCTCACTGCCATTCGTAAGGTTTTCATTGGCCAATTCTTTGCGAACATCCTTAGTAGCAATAAAAATAGCAAGAAGATAAATAGGTATTTTAGGAAAAGGTGATTATTATGGATTGAATTGTATCCCCAAAAAATATGTGTTATAAATTCTAACCTCTATACCTGTGGTTTTAATCTTATTTGAGAATGGTTGTCTCACTTACGTTAATGATGCATGATTACAGTAGGGTGTATCTTGAGTTAATCTCTTTTGAGATATAAAAGAAACTAAACAAACAAGGTAGCAAAAAGGGATGGGGGAAGAAAAATGCCAAGCAACATGTAGATCTCCAAGAAACCAGGAAACAAGCTGAAGAGAAAAATGACCTTCCCCCACAGTCAACAGAGGGAGAAAACCTTGAATTTGGACTTCTAGCCTTCTAAGCTATAAGAAAATAAATTTCTGTTTGTTAAAGCCATCCACTTGTGATATTCCAGTATTGGAACACTAGGTAACTAAGACAGTGATGAAATGGGATGAGAAGATAAGAGTCATTAAATCTGTCCTAGGGAAGACTGAGGATTCCAACCAAGAGACATTCTTGTACTGTGAAGTTACATAGCTTAGTGATCAAGAGCCTGGGCTTTAGAGTCAGCCTGTTGGGTTCAAATTTTGGTTCTGACACTAACTAGCTGTCTGAGTATGAGCAAACTACTAAATGCTCTAAGCTTCTTTTTCCTTATGTCTGAAATAGGAAAAAATAATATTACCTGACTCATAGAATGATCAGTGTAGTTCCTGGCACAGAGTAAGCAGGCAATAAATGCTATTGTTGTTAATATTATCCTCTGTTGTTACTGCTATTATTATTTCTAAAAGAATATTAGAGACAGTTTATATAATCCTGAGACATAGATAATTAAATGAAAAATGCTTGATAAAGAGTCAACTGGATTCTCCTGTAATCCAGAGTTTCTGGAGTCATAGAGGCTGGATGAACTCCCAAAACTGATGCCCTGAGATAATCTTTAAAACCTTAAACCAAAATATCCCCTAACGTCTTCTGAAAACTAAACAATACTTTAGGTTAACTAGTAAAGAATGCCTACCTTGATATTATGCTTTTTTAAGAACGATCTATATGGGATCAAATTGACAAGAGCAATTTGAAAGATTAGATAGGAAATTTAGGGAGAAATGAGTTTATGTTAATCAGAAAAGGAGGGTGAGAATGGCTGCATAAACTGAAGAATGTAATCAGTGTTACTAAACTGTACATGCAGAAATTGTTTATGTTGTGCTGTGTATATTCTCAGCAACAACAGCAACAAATAAATCACATTTTAAAGAAGAGTAAACTGGACTGAGGAAAGAGGACACAATCTGAAAACTATAGGTGGTATTAGAATCAGTGTAGAAAAGGCAGTAGAATATCAATATATTATCGCTATTATTATCTTAATAAGAAAGAAACTTATATAAAAGAAAGAAGGCAAGGGACCTGAGTTCTAACAGTTATTCTGCCCTTAACACATAATTCACCATTAATAATGACTTTATCATAAGTAAGATTTTATATATATACAAATATATATATGTGTGTGTGTGTGTGTGTGTATCTATCTATCTATACACACACACACACACACACACACGGGAGCTCTGGTGGCATAGTGCCTAAGGCACTTGACTGCTAACCAGAAGGCTGCGGTTCAAACCCACCAGCCACTCCTCGGAAGGAAGGTTGGGCAATCTACTTCTGTAGTGACACTGCCTCAGAAACCCAAGGAGGGGTCCTATAAGTCGGGCCGATTCAACGGCACATAACAACAACAACATATATACACACAAACATACCTTTCAAAAGCTTCTCATTGTCCTTATGATAAATTCCAAATCTACTTAACAAGGATTATATATATATATATA
>NW_006921896.1:2344808-2345606 GCF_000298275.1 Orycteropus afer afer
CTAAGGCACTTGACTGCTAATCAGAAGACTGGTGGTTCAAACCCCACCAGGCACTCCTCAGAAGGAAGGTTGGGCAAATCTACTTCTGTAGTGATACTGCCTGGGAAACCCAAGGAGGGTTCCCTGTGATTCAGGTCCGACTTGACAGCATATAATAACAACAACAACAACATATAAAATTAAAGATACACCTTTTAATGTAATACTTACAGAGAAATTTTCTCTTCTCATCTGAAGTTAATTTGTGGAAAGCTTTCCAGAACATCAGAATAGTAGGATGTGATTTGTGGTATCCTTGACCATATGTTGAATTCTTGAAAAGAAGAGGGAGAAAAATTATTTGGGGTGGGGGATTATACAGTAGTTATTAGGATGATTTGAGATGTTTTAAGTATCATTTACCTTTTCAAATTCTTCCCAGTTGTAATCAGTATTTCCAACTATTGCTAACATTAGTTCTTCAGGCTGGAAATACTGAATTATTTCCTTGTCACAGACTCTGTAAAATCCTCTCTGGAATTCCTCATAGACTTCCTTTACAGAAGTGTTGAAGATATAATCAACACACTTAGAAGCATATTCATTCCTTGAGGAAAGCCAAAAAAAGAGAGAAATGGCCAATGACATACTTTACATTGATTAAAATAGTCTATACTTTGTCCTTTATGACCATTTCTATTTAGAAAGAAAATTTATTTTTGCATAGTACATGACCCTTTAGAACATGGATGCATAAATATATCTGTCCTGCTGAAAGGACCTTAGAGAATATAAACAGATGGATTAAGATTTTGTTTT
>NW_006921896.1:2345934-2354042 GCF_000298275.1 Orycteropus afer afer
TTATATAAATAAATATAACAAATCATTTGCCTTTTCAACATTTTTCACATATTCAATTCATTGACATTAGTTATATTTATCATGTTTCTAAATTTCCCTATCCCCTTTAGCAGAAGCCCAGTGTCCCCTAAGCAGTGAGTCCACCTTTTCCCATCCCTTCCTCCTTCTCCTGGTAATTTTGGTCTCTGTACATTTGCCTATTCTAGATATTTCATAAAAGGAGAATCCTGTAATATTTGTCCTTTTGTACTAACTTATTTCATTCAATATAATCTTTTTAAGGTTCATCCATGTTGTAGCATATAAGGATAATTTTAAAAAAACAACACTAATCTACATGTCATTGTACTATTAAAACCTTTCAAAGGCTTCCTATTGCCCTTACGATAAATTCCAAACCTGCTTAACAAGCATCACAAACTCTTGTATGATCTGACCCTTTCCAGATCTAGCAGCCTCTTTGCACTTTCAGTTTAATCTTTAGCTATAACTAAAACTCGAACCCTAGAGTTGATTCCAACTCACAGCAACTCCGTAGGACAGAGTAGAACTGTCCCAAAAGTCTCCAATGCTGCAATCTTTACAGAAGCAGACTGCCACGTCTTTCTCTCGTGAAGCAGCTGGTGGGTTTAAAATGCCAGTCTTTCAGTTAGTAGCTGAGTGCTTAACCACTGCATTCACTAGGGCTCCTTCTTTAGCCAAAAAACAACCAAACTAACAGCCATTGAGTCTATTCAACTTATAGCAACCCTTCCTTGGGTTTCTGAAGCAGTATCTCTAGGGAAGTAGGTTGCCCAGTCTTCCTTCCGAGGAGTGGCTGGTGGGTTTGAACCGCCAGCCTTCTGGTTAGCAGTCAAATGCTTTAGGCACTACACCACCAGACTCCCTCTTTGGCCATACTGATGTTCAATTCATCACCTTACTGTCTCCCTTTTGCAGTGAGCAGTACCATGTAGTACTTCCTTTTTACCTGACAACTTTTATCATCCATCAAATCTCAGAATGAACATTATGTCTGCAAGGTCTGTCTCCTCCACTACCTGATGAATTTTCTGATGGCAGAAGCTGTATCATCATATTCCACATATCTAATATACTACCTGGCTTGAAGTAGAATTGCAATAAACACCTTCAATGAAGGTGTTTAGGAACAAGTGATTATGCCAATGAACCCCCAGGACAGGACCAGCAATAACAATCTCTGGGTTGACTCTAATTCTGAAAGATAATGTGCCTGTTCTGGTTACCTAGTGCCACTCTGACAAGAATATACCACAAATGGGATGGCCTTAACAAACAGGAGTTTATTCTTTTACAGTTTGGAGGCTTTAAGTCCAAGTTCAAAGTGCCAGGCTCTAGGGGCTGGGTGAAAGCCCCTCAACCTTGGGGTCCACCTCTGCCTCCTGCTCCTGGCCCACTGGAGCTAGAGGCATTTCTTCACTCAGACAGCTGCTGGCTGCTGAGGCTGAGAAGCCCCAAGGTTGACAAGTAAAAAGGCAGAGTCCTGATATTACCAAATCAGACAACAGGCCATTGACTTAAGTCCATTGTAAGTCCCAAGGTCGGCACAGCACAGCAGGCTGCTGAGCAACGACACGGGTACATGCAGGATCCAAGCGTGCCACAGGCTAGAGACCATTCCCAAGGCTTCTCCTTATATACAGGAAGCAGACCACATCCCAAAGGCAGCTACTCAGCTACTTGTAGTAGATCCCACCATGGACTTGATTTCCAATCTCCTCATGGGGAATAACTACCACCAGCTGCCCAGCTACTCAACGAGGCCCAGCCAAGTTGACACCCAAACATAACTACCACAGTGCCTCACCAAGGCATTCACCACATTAGATTCCCTACATCCCACAATCTACAGTATAGGAAATGGAATATCGTCAGTGAAAGCCTATACTATTAAGTGACCAGAACATCACAATAGCTTCTGTTCTAAAGCTTCACATGCTTTGTGAAGCAGAGATCCAGGATGGTTTAGTTTACAGGGCTGCCCTAACATTGGCTAAATAAATAAATAGTTTCACATACGTTTGTTCTATTCTGGAAAATCAAAAGCTCTACTTACATAGACAACTTGCCTGAGAGTGTATTTAATGAACCTTTAAAATCTGGCCTCTTTATCTCATGCTCCAAGAAGCTCAATACTGTTGAGTTGGGTCTGCCTCATAGTGACCCCTTCTCGGGTTTTCGAGGCAGTATCACTACACAAGTAGATTGCCCAACCTTCCTCCTTAGGAGTGGCTGATGTGTTTGAACCACCAACCTTCTGATTAGCAGTCAAATGCCTTAGGCACTACACCATCAGAGGTCTTCATCTCATAGGCTCCCATACATTCAGTTAAAACATAAATTTATATAAAGAAGGAAGCACTGAATCTGGATATATACAGCAAAAAAACAAAAAACCCAATTTATTCTTGTACACCTGTGTTTATTACAGCACTGTTCACAATAGTGAATAAAGCAAATGGGAGAAATGATGAAGTGAAAGAGCTGAACAGAAGATTTCAAAGAGCAGCTCGAGAAGACAAAGTCAATTATTATAATGAAATGTACAAAGACCTGGAGTTAGAAAATCAAAAGGAAAGAACATGTGTGGCTTTTCTCAAGCTGAAAGAACTGAAGAAAAAAGTCAAGCTTTGAGTTGCAATATTGAAAGATTCTGTGGGCAAAATATTATGATGCAAGAGGCACCCAAAGAAGATGGAAGAACTACACAGAGTCACTATACCAAAAATAATTGATTGAAGTTCAACCATTTCAGGAAGTAGCATATAATCAACAACCAATGGTACTGAAGGAAGGAATTGGCAAAAAACCAAGGCTCCAGGAATTGAAAGAATATCCATTGGGATGTTTCAACAAATGGATGCAGTATGTGAGGTGGTCAGGTGTTTATGCGAAGAAATTAGGATGAGAGCTACCTGACCAACTGACTAGAAGAGATCCATATTTGTGCCCATTCCAAAGAAAGGTGATCCAACAGAATACAGGTATTCCTGAACAGTATCATTTATGTTACACGCAAGTAAAATTTTGCTGGATTCAAAAACTATTGCAGCAGTATACCGACAGAGAACTTCCAGAAATGAAAGCCAGATATAGAAGAGGATATGGAACAAAGGATATCATTGCCGAAATCATACAGATCTTGACTGAAAGCAAAGAGTATCAGAAGGAAGTTTACCTGTGTTTTATTGACTATGCAAAGGCATTTGACTGTGTGGACCATAAAAATTATAGTTAACATTGTGAAGAGAGGAATTCCAGAACATTTAATTGTGCTCATGAGAAACCTGTATATAGACAAAGAAGCAGTCATTCGAATAAAACAATACTGCATGGTTTAAAATCAGGAAGGGTGTGCATCAGGGTTGTATCCTTTCACCATACTGTATGCTGAGCAAATAATCTGTGAAGATGGACTATTTGAAGAAGAATGTGGCATCAGGATTGGACGATGATTAATTACCAACCTGCAGTATACAGATGACACAACCTTGCTTGCTGAAAGTGAAGAAGAATTGAAGCACTTACTGATGAAGATCAAAAACTATAGCCTTCAGTATGTATTACACCTCAACATAAGAAAACAATAATTCTCACAACTGGACTAATAAGCAACATCATGATAAACAGAGGAAAGATTGTAGTTGTCAAGGATTTCATTTTACTTGATCCACAATCAACACGTATGGAAGCAGCAGGCAAGAAATCAAACAATGTATTGCTTTGGGCAAATCTGGTGCAAAAGACCTCTTTAAAGAGATAAGGAGCAGAGTTCTGGTAAGATGGAGGAATAGACAGAAAAACTGCACAGACCCTCTTCAACAAAGAAAAGGGGAACCAATTAACTCAGACACAGAAGATAATCCTGGACCCCTGAGCCTTGAAGGGAAGAATATAGAAGTGGACTAAACTCCAACTAGCAGAAGAATTTGCATGAAAATACCAAAAAAGGAGACATACGGAGCTGTGGTCTGGCAGCGATCCAGAGCGATCCTGATGGCACAGACAGCTCAGAGATTGCCAAGTGGTGGTAGGACATAAGAATAAACCTAAAAATCAGCCCTGCTAGGCAGGGACTACACGGAGGACTGCTCTGGTGGCTGGGAAATAAAAGGTGAAGCAGCAGCGAAGAGGAAGGCAGGCTGAGCTGTGGACTTTTGCCTGTTTGGAGGGTGCAGCCATTTTGAATGTTTACAACCAGCTTGACCATTTTGGATATTTAAAGCAACAGCATTCTCCCAGATTCCAGGGGCTTAAGAACAGGTTCCACTTGCCTGTAACCCCAAAGGCATCCCAGACCTGGATGGCTGGAAAGGTGTGACATTACCTTTGTGACTCTTATACCCTACACCTGCTTGGTGAATGGAGGTGTGGCTATCCCCCACTCCCACCCACCTTCTGGGCCTGCAGGAACTCCATCCCATTCTGTGTGCTCAGACAGAACCTGGGTGCCTGGGCCTGCCCTCCCCCAATTTTTTTCTTTTTTTCTCTTTCTTTTTTTTTGGGTTGCTTGTTTTTATCTGTTTTAAAACTACTATTATTATTACTACTTTTGTCATTTTTACTATTATTTTTTATTCTCCCAGGTCCTAATTTTCAGATTCTTTTTCCTGTTCCTGGTTGCGTTTTTTTTCTCTTGTCATTAACCCCGTTCCTTGTCTTTCTTTTTGCATTTTTCCCATTTTTTTCTTAATTATTCTCCTTCTCTGCCTTTTTTCTCTTATTTCCCTATTCCCATATATTGCACATTTTCTTGTTCTTTTTTCCTTTCTTTCTTTTTTGGTTATTGTTCCTGTGTGATTGCATGGTGTATTTTTTGTCCATGTGCTTTTAGTTTTCTGATGGTTATTCCATTGTAATTTTTGTCTAACTGAGTGGGAAACAGCAACAGTCCCCAAAAGACACAACTACACCCACACTTCCTGCAAATTCACTTACTGAGTAAGAGCCACCACCTCCTTCTCCACCAATGGGCCAACATAAAAAACCACCAAGAAAAGCCTGAATCATCCTTGGCTGATCTTCACAAACAGTTAACAGAGATCTAAATACAACAACACCATGATGCCTCAGAGACAACAGACCATCACAGTCCACACAAAGAAGCAGGATAAAGTGCTAGAAACAAGGGAGCAGGATATAGACCCAGAACACATGCCTGAGGAAGAAGCAGCATTGATAAGGATTTCAAAAGAATTATCTTTAGGTATCTTCAAAGGATTGAGAGATAGACCACGGAAAACACAGAAAAAACCCTAGAGGAATTTTGGAGGAAAATACAGGAACAAAATGACAAAATAAGTGAAAAATAATAAATGATTCTAAATCTACAGATAGAAATCCAGAAGATTAATACTAAATTGTCAGAAATAGATATCACACTGGAAGGGCAAAGGAATGGAATGGATGTAATGGAAGACAGAATTAATGAAATTGAAGACAAATACCTGAATACTTCTTTGGAAAGGGAACAATCAGGAAAAAAAATATCTAAACAAAATGAAGAATGCCTAAGGTTCATGTGGGACACCATCAAAGGGAATAACCTACATGTCATTGGAATTCCAGAACAGGAAGAGAAAAATAAAACCACTGAGAAAATTGTCCATGATTTTCTGGAGGAGAACTTCCCTGATATGAAGAAAGAGGAGAATATATTCATTCAGGAAGTCCAATGAACCCCAAACAGGATAGACCCCAAAAGAAAATCACCAAGGCATATCATCATCAAACTAATCAAAACCAAAGACAGCATGGGAAAAACAAAAAATTACTTACAAGGGACAACCAGTAAGAATAAGCTTTGATTTCCCAGCAGAAAACATATAAGCAAGAAGGCAATAGGATGGTATATATAAAACTCTCAAAGAGAAAAATTTTCAACCAAGAATTATATACCTGGCAAAATTGTCCCTCAAATATGATGGTGAAATTAGGAGATTTCCAGATAAGCAGAAACTAAGGGAATTTGTTAAAACCAGACCAACTTTACAAGCGACGCTGAAGGAAGTCCTTTGAACAGAGGACCAAATATACCAAATAACAACCAACCATTAATACACAAGATGACATAACCCAGAAACCACAGCTATGGACATATCCAAAGTAAAATGAGCTTACAAGATTCTAAACAGGGAACCAGAGACTTCAATTGGCAAGTGAAGACAACTACAAACAAAAAGAGGGAAAATACTGTGTCATTACAAAACTTCTAAATGGTGAGGAAGTTGAGACTTGCAAGATACAGAATGGACTGTTTTAAACTCAGGGAGAAAATTATAAATTATAGGGAAACCTCAAAGAAAAATGATAAACCTTCATATCACAATAAAAAAAGAGGACAAGCACAAATATTCAGCAAATACTAAAACAGCAACAAAGGAAATGATAACATGATTCATAAACACAATGAGCTCAGCACAAAAATTAATAGGGCACAAAGAAACCAAGGACACCATGAAAAAAACATAAAAAATGACAGCAAACAATTCATACTTGTCAATAATTACCCTGAATGTTAATGGATAAAATGCACCATTCAAGAGACGGAGAGTTTTGGATTGGGTAAGAAAACAAATCCCTTAAATATGCTGCCTACAAGAGACACACCTTAGTGACAAAGACAAAAATAGTCTAAAAATCAAAGGTTGGAAAAAGATATATCAAGCAAATGGCAACCGTAAGAGAGCAGTGGCAGTATTAATTTCAGATCAAATAGACTTTAAGATAAAAACAACCATACAAGACAAAGAAGGACATTATATAATGATTAAAGGAGCAATTGAACATGAAGATATAACCAAAATAAATATCTATGGACCCAATGAAAGAGCTCCAAAATACATAAATCAGACTTTAAATGAGTTGAAAAGTCAAACAGATGACTCCACAGTCATAGTGGGAAACTTTAATACAACAATGAAAAATAGAAGAACAGGAAAGAAACTCAACAAAGATGCAGAAGAGCTAAAAATACAATCCACCAACTTGGCCTTATAGACATCTACAGAGCACTTCACCCAACAACAGCACAATATACATTCTTTTCCAGTGCACATGGACCATTTTCCATGACAGACCATGTGTTAGGCCATAAAGCAAGTCTTACTAAATTTAAAAATATTGAAATACTGCAAAGCATCTTCTCAGATCATAATGCTATAAAATTAGAAATCAAGAGTAGGAAGATCAACAGAAAAAGAGTAAACACATGGAAACTGAACAACACCCTACTTGAGAAAGACTGAGTATGAGAAGAAATAAAAATTGAAATTCAGAAGTTCCTTGAGTCAAATGAGAATAAAAACATAACATACCCAAATCTTAGGGACACAGCAAATGCAGTGATCAGAGGCCAATTTATAGCAATAAATGCACACATCAATTAAGAAGAAAGAGCCAAAATCAACACTTTAAACCAACATCTCCAACAATTAGAGAAAGAACAGCAAGAAAAGGGAATAATCAAGATTCAAGCAGAAATCAATGAAATAGAAAATAGAAGAGCAATAGAAAAAACCAACAAGACCAGAAGTTGGTTTTTGAAAAGATCAATAAAACTGACAAACCACTGTAAAATTTAATAAAGGAAAAGAGGGAGAGAATTCAAATAACACGAATAAGAAATGAAATGGGTGACATCACAACAGAACCAACTGAAATAAAAATGATATCAGGATACTATGAAGAACTGTGCTCCAACAAATTTGAAAATCTGGAAGAAATAGACAGATTTCTAGAAACACACCACTTACCTAAACTAACACAGACTGATGTGAAAAGTTGAACAAGTCCATCACAAAAGAAGAAATTGAACAGGTCATCAAAAAATTACCAAGCAAAAATAGTCCTGGCCCAGACAGTTTCACTGGAGAATTCTACCAAACATTCAGAGAAGAACTGATACTAATCCTACTCAAACTATTCCAAAACATAGGATGGAATCCTCCCTAACTAATTTTTTATGAAGCACGCATAACCTTGATACCAAAGCCAGCCAAAGACATCTCTCAAAAGGAAAACTACAGACCAACATCCCTCATGAATATAGATGCAAAAATCTTCAACAAAATCCTAGCCAATAGACT
>NW_006921896.1:2357765-2385767 GCF_000298275.1 Orycteropus afer afer
GGGGGGGGGCAGGTTTGCTGGTCTGATAGAGCCTGGTGGAACCACTGAGACTATGGCCCCTAGCTGCCCTTCAGGTCTGGAATTGAATCCACACCTGTGGCTAACAGCCAAGCAGAAGACAGGCATATGAGTGGAACATTTATCTGAGGTAGATACACTCCTTGGAGAGAACAATCATGGGAGAAAGAAGGGCTGCTTATGCACAGGGAGATAGCTCAGGGGGCAGTAGTGTATAGAGGGATGGACACAGGGAAGAAGTAACTATGGGGAGGAAATGGGAGGGGAGCTATTGTGTTGTGGTAAATTGTGGTCAATGTCATGAGACAAATTATATATAAACTGCTGTATGGAAAGTGAATTTGCTCTGTAAGTTTTCATCCCAATCACAATTTACAAAAAAAAAGAAAAGAAAAGATAAGGAGCAAAGATGTCATGTTGAAGACTAAAATGTGCCTTACCTAAGCCATAGTATTTTTAATAGCTTCATATACCTGGATAAATAATAAGGAAAACTGGAGAAGCACTGATGTATTTGAATTGTGGAATGTGTGAAGAATATTGAATGTACCATGGACTGCTAGAAGAATGAATGAATATGTTTTAGAGGAAGTACAGCTGGAATGCTACTTAGAAGTGAGACTGGCCAGACTTCATCTCTCTTACTTTTGTCATGTCATCAGAAGGGACCAGTCCCTGTAGAGGGATATCATGCTTGGTAGAGGCTTAGCGACAAAGGGGAAGACCCTCAACAAGATGGATTGACACAGTGGCTTCAATGATGGGCTCACACATGGCAACACTTGTGAGGATGGCATAGGACCAAGCAGTGTTTCATTCTGTTGTACACAGGGTCACTGTGAGTCAGAACCAACTTGATGGTACCTAACAACAGTTCTTCTGGAAGCAGACTGCTAAGTTTTATCTCCCTCAGATCAGCTGGTGGGTTCAAACCTCTGATCTTCCTTAGCAGCCTAGCTCTTAACGTTGCAGTACCAGAGCTCCTTCTTCTTGGACTGTTGTTGTTTGCTGTTGAGTCAGACCTGACTCTTAGTGACCCCTCCTTGGGTTTCCAAGGCAGTATCACTACGGAAGTAGATTGGCCAACCTTCTTTCCGAGGAGTGGCTGGTGGGTTTGAACCACCAGCCTTCTGGTTAGCAGTCAAGTGCCTTAGGCACTACGCTACCAGAGCGCCCTCTTCCTGGACTAGTCTATCTAATCAGCCTCCCTCTGTACTCTGTTGAAAGCAGTGGTGTGTTGGTAAAAGGTAAGCAGTTTGCTCTCTGAAAAGAAAAGCAAGAAACAGAAGGGGAAAGAGCATGCATGAGCACACAGAGGAGCAAGCCAACCCTCATTTGCAGCACTTACCAATTTCTTTGGTGTGAATATTCCTACCACAGCAGATTTTAAGCTACTAATGCTTTAACAACCACCTTTCAGAATTCTTGAAAAATTGTCAATCAGCTTTCACAATGTGATACCAGTTGTTTCCAATATATCAGTTTGTAGCTCTTTAGTCTGTTTATTAACTTTAAGTTTTCTCAGAGAGCTCGCTCGCCCTTATGTGATACTATATTACATCATAATTTGTATTTTCTGCCCCACTAGATTTAAGTTCCAGATTTTGTCTGTCTTGTTCATTGCTGTATCTCTAGCACCTAAAGTATGGTCTGGCACAGAGTTGTGTGCTGTGGAGTCGTCTCACTCATAACAACCCTATGTGACTGAGCAGAACTGCCCCACAGGGTTTTCTAGGCGGTAACCTTTGCTAGGTCTTTCTCCTGTGGAATCACTGGGTGGGTTTCAATTGCCAGCTTTTCGCTTAGCAGCCAAGACTCCTCCTGGCACAGACTAGGGGCTGAAAAGTATTTGTTAAATGAATTAAATAGTGAACAGTGCTGCAAAGGAAATACTTAATCCTGTCTCCTTTCTCCCCTTCTTTAACTCTGTGTATCATTCTGAATGATGAGTAGTTGAACTGATAATCTGAGAAGTGAAAATATACCTTTAAAGTCTAATGATATAAATGTTTTACATGTGTTCAAAGCAGATTTTCTAGGTCTCATAACTTACTTGTTGCTTTGGTCCACAGGTGTAGATTTCCCATTTGGAATTAAATCAACATGATTTTTGTCCCAATATATCTGTAACCAAAACATATTCAGACACAAATATGAAAGAAAGTCTGAAAAATCAACTACCTGCAATACCATTATTGCCAGTACATTTTCCTTAGAGAATTTAAAATAACCGAAACTAAATAATTATTTGTGCAGTTACGTCTTTTAAATAAGCATAAAATATTTTTAAAAAATCAGGTTATCCTATCCTAGAACATATTGTATATGCTTTTAAGTATAAATTAGCCCATTTATTTCCTTACATTCTTCCCATTAATTGAACAATTGTATCTTCACTTTGTTTGACAGTATAGAGACATAAGGAGGGGATGGGAGGAAAGTCCTACAGTACAGAAGAAAAATGTCCTTCAAAAAAGGATCTCTTATAAGTAGATGGAATGAATGAGAATGATGACACATTGAGAAAAATGTAATCAATATCACTGAATAATTTGTTTATAAATGGTTAAATAGGAACTTATTTTGCTGTGTAAACATCTACCTTAAACACAATGAAATAGTATTTAAAAAAAAAATAATAAAATTGTTGTTGTTCTTAGTTGAGGTCAAATCATTTCCAACTCTTGGCGATCCCACATGTTCAGAGTAAAACTGCTTGCTCCCTAGGGTTTTCAAGGCTGTGACTTTTTGGAGGGCATTTTTTTCTGAGGTGCTTCTGGGCAGGTTTGAACCACCAACTTTTTGGCTAGCAGTTGAGTGTTTAACCATTTATGCTACTCAGGGACTCTCTATTTAAGATACTATTGAATAAATAAAAATAAAAATGACTTTAAAAACCATGATTAATGTAAGTGATGTCACTAATTTGTACATGAAAATATTAAATTGACAAATATTGTGCTACATACTCTTTTATCAACAAACAACCAGATTAAACCTAAACTGTAATACACCTTTCTTTAGTACTCACAGAATAATGTATGTAAAGTTCTCTCATGTCATCTTCTTCATCATTGAGAATTTCTTGCAAATTCCTAATGAAAATTTTGGTTTTAGAATTATATTTATTGATCTCATAAAATTTCAAAAGTAATAACAGTTCACTGAAAACAAAAAACCTAAAAATATATACAGAAATGTATAAAATGCAATGTAACTTTGCTCTCTTCTGTGTTCCCAGTCCCTCTTCCTAGAGCTAACATCTGTTTACAGTTTGAGTTGTTGGACCACTGCTAGTACCTAGACATTGTTGTGTATGAGGGAATTACAAAAATGTATCCTTTCCTCTGAACCACTGATTCTGAAATGGTGGTAATTTTGCCCCTCAGGAGATATTTTGAAAAGCTGGAGACATCTGGGTTGTCATGACTGAAGGGAGGGTTGTTCATGGCATTTGGTGGAAGTGTTGCTAATCATCCTATAATGCACAGCCAGCCCCCTACTACAAAGAATTACCCAGTCCAAAATGTCAATAGTGCTGAAGTTGATAAACCCTTCTCTACACTGTGAGGGCAGACAATGTAAATCTAGGCGGTTGTTTCTCTATTAAAGGTACAAGAGAACAGAGGGTCTTTTTCCTCAGTCTGTTGCCAACTACATATTTTATGAAAAAACTTTGAAACAATTGTAAGAAGAAAATGGCACTTCGTTTGCATTTCTTCCATTCTAGTAAGGTTGAACGTATTTTCATTTTTTTGATTAGCCATATTTATGTATTCATGTTGTTGTTGGCTGCCCTCCAGTCATAGAGACTCCATGTACGCAGAGAACTGCTCCTGAGGATTTTCAACGTTTCAACGTTTTGGAAACAGATTACCAGGCCTGTCTTTTGAGGCACCTCTGGGTGGGTTCCAACTACCAACTTGTTGGCTAGTAGTCAAGTGTTTAACCATTTGCACCATTTAGGTTTTGTCTTTTCACTGAGTCCTAAACAAATCAGATTTACTTTCTTCTCTTTGTTTTCTATCCAGCAGTATAGCATAATACTTAAGAGTAAAGGTCTTGGGACCAGACAGTCTTAAATTCTTATCCTGAGTTCATCACTTGCTCATTGTATGTCCACTGGCAATTTATAAATCTCAACTCAATGGCAACTAACAGAAACAATATAGAAACACACATGTTGTTGTTGTTGTTACATGCTGTCAATTCATCTCCGACTCATAGTGACCCTATGCACAACAGAATGAAACACCACCCGATCCTGCTCCAGCTCCATGATTCTTGCTATACTAGGGCCCATTGCCGCTGCCACCATGTCAATCCATCTCATTGAGGGCCTTCCCCTCTTTTGTCAACCCTCCACCTTACCAAGCATGACATTCTTCTCCAGGGAATGGTCCCTTCTGACAACATGACCAAAGTAGGTGAGACGAAATCTGGCCACTCTTGCCTCAAAGGAGCATTCTGGCTGCACTTCCTCCAGGACAGACCTGTTCTTTTAGCAGTCCATGGTACTTTTAGCATTCTTTACCAATACCACAGGTCAAAAGCATCAATTCTTCTTGGGTCTTCCTTATTCATTATCCAGTGCTCACATGCATATGAGGTGATTGAAAATACCATGGCTTGCATCAGGCTCACCTTAGTCCTCAAGAAGACATCTTTGCTCTTCAGCACTTGAAAGAGGTCCTTTGTAGCCAATTTGCCCAGTGCTATATGTCGCCTGGCATCCTGACTGCTGCTTCCATTGGCATCGATTGTAGAACCAAGTAATGTGAAGTCTTTGACAATTTCAATCTTTTCTCCATTTATCATAATGTTGCGTACAGGACCAGTTATGAGGATTTTTGTTTTCTTTATATTGAGATGTAATCCATACTGCAGACTGTATTCTTCAATCTTCATCAGTAAGTACTTCAAGTCATCCTCACTTTCAGCATGCAAAGTTGTGTCGTCAGCATATCGCAGGTTGTTAATGATTCTTCCTTCAATCCTAATGCCATGTTCTTCTTCATATAGTCCAGCTTCTTGGATTATTTGCTCAGCACACAGATTGAATAAGTATGGTGAAAGGATAGATCCCTGATGCACACCCTTCTTGATTTTGAACCATGTAGTGTTCCCTTTTTCTGTTTGAATGACAGCCTCCTGGTCTATGTACAGGTTCCTCATGAGTACAATTAAGTGTTCTGGAATTCCCATTCTTCTCAATGTTATCCACAATTCGTTATGATCCACACACTCAAATGCTTTGGCATAGTCAATAAAACACAAGTAAACATCTTTCTGGTATTCTTTGCCTTGAGCCAAGATCCAGCTGACATCAGCAATGATATCCCTCATTCCACGTCCTCTTCTGAATCCAGCTTGCATTTCTGGAAGTTCTCTGTCATTATACTGCTGCAACCATTTTTGAATTATCTTCAGTAAGATTTTACTTGCATGCGATATTGATATTGTTTGATAATTTCCACAGTCTGTGGCATCACCTTTCTTTGGAATGGATACAAATATGAATGAATCTCTTCCAGTCAGTTGGCCAGGTAGCTGTCTTCCAAATCTCTTGGCATAACCGAGTGAGTGCCTCCAGGGGGGCATCCGTTTGTTGGAACATCTCAATGGGTATTCCGTCAATTCCTGGAGCCTTGCTCTTCGCCAATTCTTTCAGTGCAGCTTTGACTTCCTCCTTCAATACCATTGGTTCTTGATCATATGCCACCTCTTGAAATGGATGAAGATTGACCAGTTCTTTTTGGTATTCCTCCATCTTCTTTTGATGCTTCCTGCATCATTTAATATTTTCCCCATAGAATCTTTCAATATTGCAACTCGAGGCTTAAACTTTTTCCTCAGTTCTTTCAGCTTGAGAAATGCTGAGCATGTTCTTCCCTTTTGGTTGCCTAACACCAGGTCTTTGCACATTTCATTATAGTAATTAGCTTTGTCTGTTTGACCTGCTCTTTGAAATCTTCTGTTCAGCTCTTTTATCTTAACATTTCTTCCATTTGCTTTAGCTACTCTTTGCTCAAGGGCAAGTTTCAGAACCTCTTCTGACATCCATTTTGGTCTTTTCTTTATTTCTCATATTTTTAATGACTTCTTGCTTTCTTCATGGATGATGCTCTTGATGACATCCCACAATTCTTTTCTTTTTTGGTCACTGGTATTCAGTGCATCAAATCTATTCTTTAGATGGTCTCTAAATTCAGGAGGGATATATTCAAGATCATATTTTGGCTGTTGTGAACTTGTTTTAAGTGTCATCAACTACAAGTTGAACTTGCATTTGAGCAGTTGATCTGTTCCACAATCACCTCCTGGCCTTGTTTTGGCTGAAGATATTGAGCTTTTCCATCGCCTCTTACCACAGATGTTGTCAATCTGATCCCTGTGTGTTCCATCTGGTGAAGTCCATGTGTGTTGCTTCCTTTTGGGTTGTTGAAAAAAGGTATTTGCAATGAATAAGTCATTATTCTTGCAGAATTCTATCATGTGATCTCCAGCATTATTTCTGTCACCAAGGCCAAATTTTCCAACTACTGGTGATTCTACTTTGTTTCCAACTTTAGCATTCCAATCACCAGTGATAAGCAACACATCTTGATTGCATGTTTGGTCAATTTTAGACTGCGGAAGTTGATAAAAATCTTCAATTTCCTCATCTTTGGCTTTGGTGGTTGGTGTGTAAATTTGAATAATAATAGTATTAATGGGTCTTCCTTGTAGGCATATGTATATTATCCTCTCACTGACAGCATTGTACTTCAGGACAGATCTTGAAACATCTTTTGTGATGATGAATACCACGCCATTCCTCTTCAACTTGTCATTCCCAGCACAGTAGATCATATGGTTGTCTGATTCAAAATTACCAAAACCAGTCCATTGCAGCTCACTAACGCCTAGGATATCAATCTTTATGCATTCAATTTCATTTTTGACAACTCCCAATTTTCCTAGATTCATACTTCGTACATTCCATGTTCTGATAATTAATGGATGTTTGCAGCTGTTTCTCCTCAATTTGAGTCATGCCACATCAGCCCATGGAGGTCCTGAAAGACTTACTTTATCCATATCATTAAGGTTGGTTCTACTCTGATGAGGCAGCTCTTTCCCACTCCTATATTGAGTGCTTTCTGATCCAAGGGGCTCGTCTACCTGCATTGTGTCAGATACACACATACATATATTTATATAGCAATATATATATTTCTATGTGTGATGATACATATATATTTATGTATCAGGAATCCTTTGTCTACCATGTATGTTGTCAGAATTTTCCTCACAGGGTATAGTTTGCCTTTTAACTTATAACAAGTATTTTCAACCCTTAAGAAAATAAGAAAATGCTGAAATATTTAAGCTAAATATAGCATGGATGATTCTCACTAAGGATATTGTATATTGTCCAAAGCAACTATTTCCATGTGGATAATTTGAAGGGACCAGGTCAAAGCTCTGTTTATTGTACAATACCAATTGCTGCCAAGCCACCTCTGACCCATGCCTACCCCACATGTGTCAGAGTAGAACTGTGCTCCAGAGGGTTTTCAATGGCTGATTTTTTTAAAGTTTATCTCCAGGCTTTTTGTCCAAGGTGACTCTGGGTGGATTTGAACCACCAACCTTTCAGTTAGCAGATAAACATATTAACTATTTGCACAATCCAGAGACTTCCTGTTTATTGTATTGGTTGATAATTAGAGAAGCATTTGGTTTTTCTCCATTTTTGAAAGTTTACACTATTATAAATTGTGCTAAAATTCAACTTCATATAAAGTGTGTAACTGTATTAAAATTGAACACCTTGTCTGTGTTTGTGTGTAAATATTTATTTGTACCTAAACAATCATGATTTACTAGATATAATGTAGGAAAAGCAATTGTATTTACTGACTTCCCATAAAGAGGACTGAGTTCTTTTAAATCTTCCATTGATGGCTTTTGGCCCAAAAGTTTCTTAAACAGAGCCAGTGGGAAAGGAAGCATGGCGACATTTAAATTGAATAAGGAGAGGCCAGACAATATCCCAAAGAGGAAATATTTCTTCTTGTCAAATTTAGGCTGAAAAAGAAGAAAAAAAAAAAAAAAAGCCCTAATGTATTACAAATAATCAATAAGAGAAAGGGTTAATTAGATTAGTAATATTTTTGTGTTCTCTTTTCTAAAAAGTTACAAATTAAAAGCAAAATGAGCTCTAGGAAAATTAGAATTTGAACCTCTTACGATGGCAGTGAGTTAGTTTGGTTTTGGTTTTATACAGTATAATACAATTTAAACTTCTTCTGTATTTTAAATACAAATTAATGTTCTGAACATTAAATAAATTAAGTGAATATTTATTTTTTGCTACTAATAGCAGATCTGGAATATTAAAAATACACTCAGATATCTTTATAAATTGAAGTTTTAATTACTTAATTTTATAGTCTTTGCCTTCAAATTCATGTAGAATATCACAGGGCTTTGAACTGGTTCATCCCATTCTAACGTCTGCTGAGAATTTCTATTTCTACCCAGTCACTTGGAGATCTTAAAATGTAGATTCTAATTCTCTACAGCTGGGATAGGGATGCAAATTCTCAGCAGGGGTTTGAACCAGAATGAATTGTTCTGAAGCTTTTCTTCCCCAACAGCTGACAGAGAGAGAGCATTCAACTATAGCCTGAATTTGGACTCCTAGTCTTCTGAACTGTGACCAAAAAAAAAAGAAAGAAAGTTTTTTAAGTCAATCTCTTGTGGTATTTATGTTACAGCAGCCCTAGGCAACTAAGACACTTGAAACAGACATGACATATGTCAGATGAGTGCCATGGAGTCTCTTTCAGCAATGCAGTCCACAGCCTAGGGGTTTCCAGAGTGAAGCTTATAAGTCAAGGAAGGTGACCAATGCTGCTGACCTTGAAGGTGAGTAGAAGAAAGAAGGGGAAGAAGGAAAGAGCCTGACAATATTGGGTTCACTTCTCCTCTTTACACTTTCTTGCCTTGGTTGAGGGAAAATACAGGCGTCATCTGTCCAGGCCATCAGAGCACCCTATTCTAGGTATCACTAGCCTGAAAATACTAAGGTTTAGATTCCAGCACCATCCTTACTATTAGTATTAGTAGGTGCATGACCTTGGGCCACTCACATACTATTCTGTGCCTCAATCTATTTGGTCTTTAAACTTCTGAGAATAATTATGAAGCTAAATGTTAAAAATACATTTGATATCATTGAATTCCCACCCACCACCCACTGCCATCAAATCAATACCAACTCACAGTAACCCTTTAAGACAGAGTAGAACTGCCCCCATAGGGTTTCTAAGGCTGTAAATTTTTATAGAAGCAGACTGCCTCATCTTTCTCCCACAGCATGTCTGGGGGGTGTGAACTGCCGACTTTTTGGTTAGCACCTGAATGCCTTAACCACTGCAACACCAGAGCTCCTTGTCACTGAATTACACATGTAAAAATTGTTGAATTGGCAAGTGTTTTGTTATCTATATTTTTACCACAAAAAAATACACGTGAATTTTGAAAATAAGTTACAAAGACAAGTAGTCTCTAAACTGGCCATCCCTAACATAACCAGTCTTATTTTCTATGATTTGTGTGTCCCTTGGATTCCAGTTGTTTTTGTCTTTTCAAAGACAAAAGCCCTAAACAAATCAGATCATTTTTGTCTTTGCATTTTTTATGCAGCACTACAGCACAATGCTTAAGAGTAAGGTCTTTGGCGTCAGACAGTCCTGAAATCGTTATCTCCTGGCTTCATCACTTGCTCACTGTGTGTCTTCTGGCAATTTATTTAATCTCTCTGAACCTCTGTTTCTACATCTGTGAAATGGGAATAAACCACTTACCTTACAGGGTAAGGTAAAGTTTATTTTTCTTCTTTCCATCCTTCACTTGCATCTCTCTCTTAGATCCATTTCATACCTGTCCTACAACATCAATCTCAAGTCTCAACTTCTCTGTGACACTTTCCCCAGCCACTTAAGTATTCCTTCATTTCTTTCTGCACAAATAAAGAACCTCTTAAAGTTTAGCACCTTAAAGGTTTCGTGGTGCTCTTATACTTTCACATACCTTGTTTTATTCTCACAACAGCCCTATATAGCCTAAAGAACAAAATTTATCATGTCTATTTCATAGGTGAATAAACTGAAAACTCAGAGGCTAAATGATCATTATCACTCAAAACTAGAACTCTGGAAACCAGGACTGCTTTTCTCACCCCGCCGTGTTCCTCAACGATTACACATAAAAAGACAATCCATAATTTAGAACCAATTGGTATTTTCTGGTGTTTTAGTCTTCTCATTCTATCTACATTTTCAAAAAGCTGAAGAAGGAAAGGAATTGCATTTTATACTGATTTGAAGCTCCCACAGTATTTAATATAATTGGAAACCTCAATAAACATTCAATAAATGTTTGTTGACTGACTGCTAAAAATCTAACCATTGACACATCTTGGCCATTCCTATCTTTTAGAGGTTGTTATGGAATGAATTGTATCCCCTTAAAATAGATTTTGTAAATCCAGACTCCTGTGCTTGTCAATATAATCTCATTTGGGAATAAGGTTTTCTTTGTTATGTTAATGAGGCCATGTCTGTGTAGGGTGTGTTTTAAGCCAGTCATTTTTGAGATATAGAAAGAGCAGATTAGGCACAGAAGAAAACAAGGACAGATGGGGGAAGACTGATCCCACCTCTATCCCAGCTCTCCAAGGAATGCCACCATGAGGAATGCTAAAGAAGCTGAGACAAGGATTTTCACCCCAGAGTGGACAGAAAAAGCCTTCCCCTGAAACAAGCACCCTCAGCTCACACTTCTAGCCTCCTAAACTGTGAGAAAATATTTTTCTTTGTTTCTTACAGCCACCATTTGTAGTATTTCTGATATAGCAGCACTAAGAAACGGGTTCATTCTTTCTCAAAGTGATACAAAGAACCTTTCAGAACTTTTTTTTTTTTTTTCCACACTGATACATCTCCTCTTCTTTGTCTTTTCTGATTTCTAAACCTTCACCATGTCATTTGGAATAGCATTTGGAAGTTTATGGGTAAAAGGGTCAATAAATAGGAACTCACCATGTCATTCTTTCTAGAACTGTTTGTTGCATGTTACTAATAGAGATATGATGACAAGTCTTTTACTACTTTAAGAAAGAAAGTGTTTGCATCTGGGGAATCTGCATTGAAAAATTGCTAAAGAAATTAATCACTTCATTATAATTGATGATTATATCTAGGATTCAATCAAGAATTTCTCTCCCAAAGTGAAACACTCTAGTGCTTCTCAAAATTTTAGAAACAACAAAAATATTCATCAATAGGAGACTGGGTAAACAAATTGTGATATATGCATACAATATTATGTTATTGTTAATTGACATGGAGTAGGCTTCATTCACCTCAAGATAACTCTAACTAAACGTTGCCCGAGCTATACAATAGTATTCTACTCAGCAATAAAAAGAAATGAACTATGGATATATGCCATAACATGGATGAATGTCAAAATAATTATGCTGAGCAAAAGAAGAGAGATACAAAAGACAATATTAGGAGTCCATTATATAAGATTTTAGGAAATGCAAACTAGGCCCTCATGACAGAAAGCAGATCAGTGGTTACCTGAATATGGGGAATGGGGGAAGGGCCAGGAGGGAGGGATTAGAAAGAGACAGGAGGAAAATTTAGGGGGTAATGGATATATTCATTATCCAGTGATAATTTCATGGTATAAGTACATCAAAACTTATGAAATTGGATATTTTAAATATAGGTAGTTTGTTATATGTCAATTATAGTTCAGTAAAGTTGTTTAAGAAATTTAATGTGCATCTGAATCACCTGGGGACATTATTAAAGTGTAAGTCTGAGTCATAGCATCTGAGGTGGAGCCTGAGATTCTATAGTTCTGACACCTCCCAAGTGATGCTGTCATCGCTTGTCTGTGAACTATATTTTGACCAGCAAGATTCTAGATGGCCTAATGCTATAGTATTTTCAATAGTTTGAATAGTGTGTTTTTTCTCTTCTGGGGGAAAAAAGTTAAAAAAGAAAAAAAAATCTTACTTTGACAGGAAACCACATGTAGGAATTATCTTCAGGATATATGAACATTCCATATTCAGGTTTGGTCATCTCTTCAAATACACAGTGGAAGAATTCTGACTTGACTCCTTCACCCACAGAAACAATTTCTTTAATAAATTCAACCTGAGGAAAGGGAACACACTTCCAGGTTCAGATTTAAAATCTCCCAGACATGTAAGTAAGTGACTTAGTTAAGATTTGTAAAATAACCCAGACCAGTTCACTCCAGATCAGCAGAACTTCAGCTAAATTGCACACCTGTGAAATAAATGATTGCTATCTTAAGCTTTGGTACTTGACTGCTAACCAGAAGGCTGGCAGTTCAAACCCATCAGCCACTCCTCAGAAGGAAGGTTGGGCAATCTACTTCCGTAGTGATACTGCCTCGGAAACCCAAGGAGGGGTCGCTATGAATCCCGTCCGACTCGACAGCACATAACAACAACAACAACAACATCTTAAGCTTTGAAATGAGTCATTATGCAGCATTTTTATAGCCATAGGTAAATAATAGTTAACTCATAACCTAATGTGTAATTAAATATCCCATACCTGTTCTCTGAAGGATAAGAGGGGAATTCTGGAAACCGTAAGACTGGTAACCATAGTTGCAAATGCAGGCTTTTATAAGAGGGCTTTTGCTCCATTACATAAATATTTCACCCACCTCCCCACACCCCACATCATGGAAATGTCCAAGGAGACTTTTCACAGTACCGTCAAAGCTTTACGTAGGTCAGTGATTTCAGCTTGGCTTATTTGACGCAGAGCATCTTCAACCGCGTGCCTCCGTCTGACTCTGAGTATAAATGTGGGAGGTGAAGGGAATTCATTCCTTCTTTGAACCATTTGATGCCAGTTCTGGAATGCTTTCTCCTGTGACTCCTAGAAAAAGAAATGTTTTACTTGGTTGCTGCCTTTGAGCTCACCTCCCAGAAAGTGTTTGTATTGGAAATAAGTATTTTAATATAATATATATATACGCTGTAGCATAGTGGATAAGACACTTGCCTGCTAACCAGACGGCTGGCGGTTCAAACCCACCAGCCACTCCCCGGAAGGAAGGTTGGGCAATCCTACTTCCGTAGTGATACTGCCTCGGAAACCCAAGGAGGGGTCGCTATGAGTCAGGTTTGACTCGACGGCACATAACAACAACAACAACAACATACGCTGTCGTTACTATATATATCACAATGTAATTATTTAAGGAAAAGGGAAACTTATCTATACAGTAGAAAATAAGAGAGACAGCAAGATCAAAGATGATATGCCATCAGGAAATTAGATACATTGGATCAGTCACCATGAATGAATATCTAAGTAATGGAAAGCTATCTCAGATCATTTATTATAGTAAACATGATCCTTAAAGGCAATACTGGTATCCAGCATACTGAGGCATTCATCCCTCATCAATCTTAAGAAACCTTATAAATATAAGGGCAGTTTAGGAACTCAAGGGTGATTGATGTTAGCTGTAAGAAAAAATCTGGAAGACTCGCTCAGAGAAGATACATTCTTTTTCAATTAATTATGATTCACCTACAGAATCTGCATGGTAATGCCCTAAAAATATGTCAGAGGTGGCCTCATTTTGTATCTAGCAGTGCTCCCAACCACCCTCCATAGTACTTCTCTTTAGTTTTTCTGAATTCTCAACACTCCTCTACCTTGTTCTTGATTCTTATCTTCTTGGATTGGCAACGTTGTGTTGGACTTGCTAACCTTGCTTTGACTTTAAGCAATTCTCTAGGGCTTATGGTATATCCTAAGGAAAGTAAAGGAGAATTTAGGACTCATAAACTAATCAAATCCTCCTGGACCTGTCCTAAAATAATGACATCAAGGTCAGTAGATAACAGCCATCTTACTGCAAGTTCCCAGGCTGCCTGTGGTTGCCCACATTAACTCCCTGCAAGCATCTCAGAGATGGACTTGCATCTGGACTTGGGAAAGATTACCTCAAATCTCTGCCACCATTATATACTGAGAAATTTATACATGGTTCTGCCATATTCTTCTGTTTTTTTGTAATATATAATTTGTAAAGAAGCTCCAGGCTTGTAGGGGAGTGGATCAAGTCCCATTTCTGGTCCTTCCTGGTGGTGGGTGTGGTAGTGCAGTTTGTGTGTCGACTTGGCTGGGCTTGGGTCAGTGGCTGGGCAGCTGGATGTAGTATTCCCCATGATGAGACTGGTAATCAACTCCATGGTGCAATCTACTGTGAGCAGCTGAGTACCTGCCTTAGGGATGTGGTCTGCTTCCCGTATATAAAGAGAAGACTTGGGGAATGGCTCTAGCTGATGGCATGCTTAGATCCTGCATGTAGCCATGTTGTTGTTCAGCAGCCTGCCATGCTCTGCCGACCTTGGGACTTTCAGTGGACTTGAATTAATGGCCTGCCGTGTGGCTTGGTAACATTGGGACTGTGTCATTTTATTTGTTGACCTTGGGCTTGTCAGCCTCAGCAGCCAGTAGGTGCCTGAGTGAAGAGATGCCTGTAGCTTCAGTGGGCCAGGAGCAAGAGGCAGAGCTGAAGCCCAAGGTCAAAGGACTTTCACACAGTCCCTAGAGCCTGGTGCTTTGAACTTGGACTTAAAGCCTCTGAACAGTAAGAGAATAAACCCTGTTTGTTCAAGTATCTCATTTGTTATATTTCTGTCAGAGTGGCACTAGGTAATCAGAACAATGGGTCTTCTCCTTCTGTGGCCCAGTAGTCTGCAGTGCATGTACATTCAGTAACATTGAATGCTGAAGAACACGTTCCATGGTCCTGAGTGAGGAAGAGTAACCAGCAATGTCTTCCACCAACTGTACCAGACAGGGCTTCCTATGGCCTGCTATAGATCCAACCTTCTCTCACCTAATGAAGTATTGGTCTGGAAATCTGCATTTCACCTTATTTTCCAGCTCCTCTACTCCAGTACTGGTTTTCCTTCTGTGCAATTATCCATTGGAATTTTTAATCCAGTTTGAAGATTATAGTTTTGATTATGTCCATCAGCTTTCCTCTCAAGGATAGGACTTTGGAGTTTGCTTTCTAACTGCACCCATGGCAACTACAACTAAGAGACTGTACAGTCTTGTGCCCAAGTCTTTCCTAATCTTTCATGGTATGCAACCTGCCTAGGTACACTGTCCATCTAGCCCTCACTTACAGAACAGCAGAATTGTTGTTAGCTGCCATCATGTCAATTCTGGCTCGTGGCAACCCTATGCATGCAGAATAGAATTGCTTCATAGGATTTTCAAGGCTGCGACCTTTCTGTTGCAGATCACAGGCCTGTCTTTTGAGGCAACTCTATGTGCATTTGACTCTCCAAACTTTCAGTTGCATACTTAACCATTTGCTCCAGGGAAGACAGAAATACTGCTGTACAAAGGGAGTACCATAAAAGGAGAGACTTGTTTAAAGGGAACTTTAAGGGGAATTTAGATTTGAAAAAGATAGACATAATCCATTTTCTGCCTTTATAAGGGATGTCACAGAAATTAAAAAAAAAAAAAAAAGAGAGAGAGATGGCTGAGAAAGAAAAGACCCAGATAGAACTCCTTATAAATATGCTAATGACAGACCTTATAGACCTCCTAGCTAATATACTAATATTAATTAGAAGGAGAGTCCTTATCTATGGAATGCTATCAGTAGGATGTATCTAGTCTGTCCAGGTTGCTTATTGTATATAAACCTAGGGTTTATGGATTTACGGGGTAAGTTCATGGGAAAATACATTGTAAACTATATAATTAATAAGATAAAAAAAGGAAATGTTTGACAACTAAAATGGCTCCTTTTGTGCACACGATGTCCCAGACTATGCCATGTTTCACCCACGTGGCCTCTATCCTTTGAATTAGTAATGAAAGTTAGTACAGGGTATGACTTCTGATTTCTTTAGTTCTTTAAAGTATAAGGGTTACAGATATAGTTAAGAATCTTGCCTGAAAGATGAGCTAGGCTCAGGCCATAAAACTATTTGAAAAAGATTTAGTATAATGTATATACTTAACTGAGAACTAAGGCTGATCAGAGAGACAAAATAGTTTGTAAATGTTATGTGGAAATAATACAAGTACCAGGAAACAAGTTGAAGGAGGAGAGTAGGTGGGAAAAAAGAATAAACTCACTAACTGACTCGTAGGCATTGTCTGAGAATAAAAGAATTATCAGTTGAAGTTTATAAACCAAGTAGTTGACATTTAACCAGGGGTAAAAATCCCAAAACTTTAATACTAAGCACATAGTAGTGTCTAAAACTGGATCAAGGAGGGAAAGGGAGAGAGAAAGAAAGAAGTAGTTACTAGATAATTTCAGTATTGCTCATAATGGGAAAACAATAGATAGCATCTAAAGAAAGTGAGAACTACTGCATATATAAAGGCATTATATTAAAGATAAACACTAGGCAAAAGGGAAATCTTCCTAAATACCAAGAGAAATACAAAAAAATAAGAAAGGGAGAAGATAAAACAAATCACATAAATACTGAGTTTTTAATGTATATATTAAATATAACTTAAAGCAAAGAAAAGAAAGGGCAGAAAGGTATATTATGTAAATGCACAATACAATTTTTGATTGCAGATAGCCAAACCAAAAAGATGAAAAAGGGGGACAATATAATGAAAAATTATAATGTAATTAATAACTCACAAATTACAATGAAAATAGAACAGTTATTAATACCTATCTATGTGCCAAGTAGGGAGCTCTGGTAGTGTAGTGCCTAAGGCATTTGACTGCTAACCAGAAGGCTGGCAGTTCAAACCCACCCGTCACTCCTCAGAAGGAAGGTTGGGCAATCTACTTCCGTAATGATACTGCCTTGGAAACCCAAGGAGGGGTCGCTATGAGTCAGATCCTACTCAACAGCAGTGAGTTTGGTTTCTTTTTGGTGCAGTGGTTAAGCACTTGGCTGCTAACTGAAAGTTCAGTGGTTTGAACTGACCAGCTCCTCCGTGGGAGAAAGATGTAGTAATCTGCTTCTGTAAGAAATCCTACGGAGCAGTTCTACTCTGTCCTACAGGGTCAATATGAATTAGAATCAACTCTAAAGCAATGGGTTATGCACCAAATAATAGCAGTAAAGTTCACAGAACAGAAGGAATAAGAGTTGGAAGAAAACAGATGAACTTACATTAATGATTGAGGATCTTAATCTCAGACAAAGTGGAAAAATCAGTAAATTTCAGTTCTTAGTTTTCCTATTTCTTGCCTTTTATTTTTAAAATTAATTTGTTGTAATGGAGGGTTAGATCATTGACTTTCAGGCATTATTTCCTCTGGGAAGCACTGTTGAACCCTTTACATTTTTCCCTAAACACAGGATTTCTTACACTGTACACTAGATGCCTGGTTACTTGTCATTATTATCTAGTAGACCATGTGTTGGCAATCTATGGACCTCTTTGTTGCTGAGCAAATTCTATTACAATATAATATGGATATGGATATGTTATATGGATATATCAGTTTGTTTATCCGTTCATCTGCTGATGGACATTTAGACTGTTTCCAAATTGGAGGTAGTGTGAATAAAGCTGCTATGAATATCCATGTGCAGGTCTTTGTGTGGAAGAGTTTTCAGGTCTCTGAGGTATATACTTAGAAGTGGAATTTCTGTATCTAAAGTAAATATAAAGAGCCCTGGTTTGTTTGTTTGTGTGTGTGTGTGTGTGTCACAACAATTAAGCACTCAGTTGCTAATAAAACAGTTGGCGATTAAAACCCACTCTATGGCTCCCCAGGAGAAAGACTTGAGGATCTTCTTTCATAAAAATTACAGCCAAAGAAACTATATGGAGTAGTTCTACTTTGTCACATGGGATCACTGTAAGTCAAAAATCAATTCCATAGCACCTAACTACAACAACAAAGGTAAATAAATATAGGTTTCATTTAATAAGAACCAGTGGACTGTTGTACCAAGTTGTTGTAACATTTTCTCTTCCTACCAGCAAGCAAGAGTTCCATTAGCTCTACATCCTTGGAAACAAACTATCAGAAATCTTAACTATAGCAGTCCAAATACTAGACAGTATTTCCCTCCTTTTCAGACTTTTCCCCCTCCTTTTGGGACTTTTAAATCAAAGATGTGACATTCCTTAATAAGAGACCTCGGGTGGTACACACAGTTAAGCGTTCGACTACAAGTGAAAGGCTGGTGGTTCGAACCAACCCAGCGGCACCTCAAAAGATAGGCCTTGCAATCTGCTTCCAAAGGGTCACAGCCATGAAGCAGATCTACTCTGCACAGATGAGGTCACTGCATTGGAATCAACACAATGGCAACTAATAACGACAATAAACTGCTTAATATTGTCCTATAGGTCGCTGAGGGTCTGTTCATTTCTTTCAGTCTTTCTCTCTCTTTCTGTGCTTCTTTGCTTGCCTAGAAAATTTTGATTAGTTGCTAGACATGGAAAATTTATGTGTTTAGAACTTGTCATCTTTCTTTGAAGAGTACTGAATTTTTTTTACAGGCACATGAGTTACTTACAGATTAGCTTGATTCTTTTCAGGATTATTGTGTGTGTGTGTGTGTGTGTGTAGTGAAAATATAAATAAAACATGCCTTTTCAACAATTTCTACATGTACAAATTCAGTGACATTGATTACATTCTTCAACTTGTGCAAACATTTTCACTATCCTTTTCCTAATCATTCCATCAATAGCATAAACTCAATGCTCCCTGAGTAGAAAACTTTCCCTTTTTCCCTCCATCCCTTCTCTGGTCATTACTGTTAGTTGTGATCTAGTCAAAGTCAGTTCCGACTCATAGCAACCCTGTGCACAACAGAAAGAAATGCTGCCTGATCCTGTGCCATCCTCACAATCATTGCCATGATTGAGCCCATTGTTGCAGCCAGTGTCAATCCATCTTGTGAGGGTCTTCCTCTTTTTTGCTGATCCTGTACTTTACCAAGCATGATGTCTTTCTCTAGAGAATGGACTCTCCTGATGTTGTTGTTGTTGTTGTTATGTGCCATCAAGTCAGACCCAACTCATAGCGACCCCTCCTTGGGTTTCCAAGGCAGAATCACTATGGAAGTAGATTGCCCAACTTTCCTTCCAGTCTCTCCAGATAACAAGTTCAAAGCACATGGGACAAAGCCTCACTATCCTCTCTCCTAAGGAGTATTCTAGCTCTACTTCATCCAAGGCAGATTTGTTTGTTCTCCTGGCAATCTATGGTATATTTAATATTCTGTACCAATACCATAATTCAAATGCATCAATTCTTCTTTGTTCTTCCTTATTCATTATCCAGCTTTTACATGCACATGAGGCAATTGAAAATACAATGGCTTGGGCCAGGCACACTTCAGTGTTCAAAGTGAATTTTTGCCTTTTAACACTTTAAAGAGGTCTTTTGCAACAGATTTGCCCAGTGCAATTTGTTGTTTGATTTCTTGACTGCTGCTTGCTTCCATGGGCATTGATTGTGGAGCCAAATAAAATGAAATCCTAGACAACTTCAATCCATTTATCATGATGCTGCTTATTGATCCACTTGTGAGGACCTTTATTTTATTTATGTTGAAGTGTAATCCATACTGAAGGCTTTAGTCTTTGATCTTCATCAGTAAGTGCTTCAAGTCCTCTTCACTTTTAGCATACAGGGTTGTATCATCTGCATATCACAGGTTGTAAATGAGTCTTCTGCCAATCTTGATGGCACGTTCTTCTTCATATGGTCTAGTTTTCATATTATTTGCTCAGCATATAGATTGAATACTTTTCAGTTGTCCTGTTGGTAAGGAATGCAGAAAGGACCACGGACTTCCAGAAGAACTAACAGAGCTGTCCTGGAAGAAGGACAGCCAGAATGCTCCTTGGAAGTGAGAACGGCCAGACTTCATCTCACCTACTTTGGTCATGTTGTCAGAAGAGACCGTTTCCTGGAGAAGTATATAATGCTTGGTAAAGTGGAGGGTCAATGAAAAAGGAGAAATGCATTGACACAGTGGCTGCAATGATGGGCTCAGGGATAGCAGTGATTTTGAGGCTGGCACAGGACTGGGCAGTGTTTCATTCTGTTGTACACAGGGTTTCTATGAATCAGAGCCAACATGACAGCACCTAACAACAACAACATATAGATTGAATAACTACGGTAAAAGGATACAACTCTGACACATACCTTTTCTGATTTCAAATCATGTAACATCCCCATATCCTCTTTGAATAACTATCTCCTGGCCTATGTCAGGTTCTGCATGAGCACAATTAACTATTCTGCAATTCCCATTCTTTAAAATGCCAATAAATTGATAGGTAGCTACCTGGCTGTATGGAAGGGATCCATATATATGCCCATTCCAAAGAAAGAGGATCCAACCAAATGACGAAATTATTGAACAATATCATTAATATCACATGTAAGTAAAATTTTGCTGAGATAATTTAAAAATGGTTGCAACAGTACATTAACAGGGAACTACCACAACTATCCTTTCAGAAGAGGTTGTGGGGGTGGGGAGGAAGAGGGAATATGATTGCTGATGCTAGATGGATCTTGGCTAAAAGCAGATAATAACAGAAAGATGTTTACCTGTATTTCATTGACTATGCAAAGGCATTTGACTGTGTGGATCATAAAAAATTATGGAGAACATTTTGAAGAATGGAAATTCCCACCTCTAGTAACCACCACCACCACTCGTCTGTCAGTTTGTTATACTGTGGTGGCTTGCATGTTGCTCTGAGGCTGGAGGCTATGCCATGAATATGTCAAATAACGGCAGGGTCACCTATGGTGAATAGGTTTCAGCAGAACTTCCAGAATAAGACAGACTTGGAAGAAGGAAGGGGCTATCTACTTCTCAAAGCATTGGCCAGTGAAAACCTTATGAATAGAAGTGAAACACTGTCTGATATATTACTGGAAAACATTATGAATAGCCCTGAAACGTTGTCTGACATAGTGCCGGAAGATGAACCCCTCAGGTTGGAAGAAACTCAAAATATGACTGGGGAAGAGCTGCCTCCTGAAAATAGAGTCAACCTTAATGACATAGATAGAATAAAGCCTTTGGGACCTCCATTTACTGATGGGGCACAATTCAAAATGGGGAGAAACAGCTGCAAACATCCATTAATAATCAGAACATAAAATGTACAAAGTATGAATCTAGGAAAATTAGAAGTTGTAAAAAATGAAATGGAACTCAAAGATCAACATCCTGGTCGTTAGTGAGCTGAAATGGACTGGTATGGGCTATTTTGAGTCGTACAACCATATGATCTACTATGCTGGGAATGACATATTGAAGAGGAACGGTGTGGCATTCCTCATGACAAAGAATGTTTCAAGATCTTTCCTCAAGTACAGTGCTGTCAGTGATAGGATAATATCCATACACCTATAAGAAAGACCAGTTAATATTACTATTATTCAAATTTATGCACCAATCACCAGAGCTAAAGATGAGGAAACTGAAGATTTTTACCAACTTCTGCCATCTGAAATTGACCAAACATGCAATCAAGATGTACTGATTTTTTTACTGGTGATTGGATGTGAAAGTTGGAAACAAAGAAGAATTACCAGTAATTGGAAAATATAGCCTTAGTGATAGAACTGATTCCAGAGATCAAATGATAGAATTTTGCAAGATCAAAGACTTATTCATTGGAAATATCTTTTTTCAACATCATAAATGGTGGCTATACACATGGATCTCACCAGATGGAACACACAGGAATCAAATCAACTACATCTGTGTAAAAAGGCAATGGAGAAACTCAATATCTTCAGCCAAAACAAGGCCAGGAGTTGACTGTGGAACAGACCATCAACTGCTCATCTGCAAGTTCAACTTGAAGGTGAAGACAATTAAAACAAGTCCATGAGAGCCAAAATATGACCTCAATTTCATCCTACCTGAATTTAGAGACCATCTAAAGAATAGATTTGACTCATTGAAAACCAGATGAATTGTGGGATGACATCAAGAACATCATACATGAAGAAAGCAAAAAAGTCATTAAAAATACAGGAAAGGAAGAAAAGACCAAAATGAATGTCAGAAGAAACTCTGAAACTTGCTCCTGAACAGAGTAGCTAAAGCAAATGGAAGAATTGACAAGATAAAAGAGCTGAAGAGATGATTTCAAAGAGCAGCTCAAGAAGACAAAGTCAATAAGGAAATGTTATTATTCTAACTCCAAACAACCAGCCTTAGAAAACCAAAAGGGAAGAACATGTTCAGCATTTCTCAAACTGAAAGAACTGAAGAGAAAATTCAAGCCTCGAGTTGCAAAATTGAAAGATTCTATGGGTAAAATACTGAATGATGCAGGAAACATCAAAATAAGATGGAAGGAATACACAGAGTCACTGTACCAAAAAGAATTGGCCGATGTTCCTATATTTCAGGAAGTGGCATGTGATCAAGAATCAATGCTTTTGAAGGAAGAAGTTGAAGTTGCACTGAAAGAATTAGCAAACAGCAAGGCTCCAGGAATTGACAGAATGCCCATTGAGATGTTTCAACAAATGGATGTCATGCTGGAGGCAGTTATTCATCTATCTATGTCAAGAAATTTGGAAGACAGTTACCAGCCAACTGACCGGAAGAGATCCACATTTGTACCCATTCCAAAGAAAGATGATCGCACAGAATGTGGAAATTATCAAACAATATCATTAATATCACATGCAAGGAAACTTTTGCTGAAGACAATTCAAAAATGGTTGCAGCAATATATTGACAGGGAACTTCCAGAAATGCAAGCTGGATTCAGAAGAGGACGTGAAATGAGGGATATCATTGCTGATGTCAGCTGGATCTTGGCTGAAAGCAAAGAATGCCAACAAGATGTTTACTTGTGTTTTATTGACTATGCAAAAGCATTCAACTGTGTGGATCATAACAAATTATGGTTACAATTGAGAAGAATGGGAATTCCTGAACACTTAATTATACTCATGAGAAACCTGTACAAAGACCAGGAGGCTGTTGTTTGAACAGAACAAAGTGATGCTGCATCGTTTGAAATCAGGAAGGAGTGTGTCCTTTCACACAAAGTTGTTTCCTTTCACCATGCTTATTCAATCTGTATGCTGTGCAAATAATCTGAGAAGCTGGACTATATGAAGAAGAATGTGGCACCAGGATTGGAGGAAGAATCATTAACAACCTGAGATACACTGATTACACCACTTTCCTTGCTGAAAATGAGGATGACTTGAAGCACTTACTGATGAAGATTAAAGACTGCAGTCTGCAGCATGGATTACACCTTAACATAAAGAAACAAAAATCCTCACAACTGGACCAGTAAGCAACCTCACATTAAATGGAGAAAAGATTGAAGTTGTCAAAGATTTCATATTACTTGGTTCTACAATCAACACCAATGGAAGTAGCAGTCAATAAATCAGATGAAATATTGCACTGGGCAAATCTGCTGCAAAACACCTCCTTAAAGTGCTGAAGATTCTGACTCATAGCGACCCTCATTAGGTTTCTGAGGTGGTAAATCCTTACAGAAGTAGATTGGCAGTCTTGCTTCCAAGGAGTGGCTGGTGGGTTTGAACCAACAACATTCTGGTTAGCAGTCAGATGCCTTAGTCACTGTGCTACCAGAGCCCTAATTCAAAGGTGTGACCCTTTTGGGGTCTCTATGATTGTTCTGAGGCACCTTTACTCTGAGTCCTTGGAATTTCAATGCCTCCCAGCCTGTAGAAGCTCCAGGAATTGCTCAGCTGTAAGCTGCCTAGCAGTTATTCTTTGGTCAGCTTTGTGGAATTTTGCTTTCTGCATGACAAGATTGTTACTCAGCTAGACACTCTGGGAACACCCATTCAGATTTCTGGAGATATATTTACATATTTCCCTTCTGTCTTGTACTCTGCTCTACAAATTCAACCACCTCAGCTGCCCCAAATACTGATCTCTGTCTCCTCAATTTATGAGGTTGCCATTCTTACTTGGGTTCCAGGCAGGAAGCCAGGGCATCATTGAATTTCCTTTGTTAGTTTTCCCTTTCTCAGGGATATGAACTGCCTATTGTTCCAATAAGAGCTCTGGTAGCATAGTGCCTAAGGCACTTTACTGCTAACCAGAAGGCTGGCAGTTCAAATCCACCAACCACTCCTCGGAAGGAAGGTTGGGCAATCTACTTCCATAGTGATACTGCTTCGGAAACCCAAAGAGGGGTCGCTATGAGTCAGGTCCTATTCGACGGCACATAACAACAACAACATTGTTCCAACATCTGAAAAATAGCTGCTTCACATATGGCGCCCAACTTCTTGTTTTGTTGTTATAAATGTTGTTTGTTTGCTTTCTGGTGTAAAAGCAAGTTTTCTACTTTTTTTTATTGTTGTTGTGATTTGGGTGAAAGTTTACAGAGCAAATTGGTTTTCATTCAACAATCCATAAACATTCTGTTTGGTGACATTTATTCTCACACTCTAACAGTATTCATCCTACTTCCTCCCTGCACCCAACCCTTTCCTTCATTCTTCCTTTCCATCCCTTCCAGCCTTCCTAGCTCTATCTCTGGGCAAATGCTGTCCTTTTGATCTCATATGCTTGATGGCTCCAGTGAGTGCATACCCTCCTGATTTTACTATTCACCTTATTGGCCTATTGTTTGGCTGACAGTTGAGTTGCAGGAGTTAAGTTCAGTTCCTAGCTTGAAGGTACCTAAGTGCCACAGTTTCAGGGGTTCTACCAGTCTTCATCAGACCAGCACCAAAAAAAACCCCAAACTCACTGTCGTCAAGTCAGGTCTGACTCATAGTGACCCCTCTTTGGGTTTCCAAGGTGGTATCACTACAGAAGTAGATTGCCCAACCTTCCTTCCAAGGAGTGGCTGGTGGGTTTGAACCTCTAGCCTTCTGGTTAGCAGTCAAATGTCTTTTTTATGATTTTTGAGTTTTGTTCCACATTTTCCGCCACCTTATCTGGGACCTCTTATTGTGATCCCTTTCAGACAGGTCAGCAATTGTTCCCCTTGCTCTTTCATGGTCAGAAGCAGAGGCTATAATGTTAAATTTTAATTGGAAATATCATTAAGAAATCATGATATTTTTCCTCTTTACAAAATATGTAAGTTCAAGCAAGTTCTATGCACTGAGATGGCCTAGAAATAATGACAACTCAGTTGTAATGAATATTATGGTGACTAGATCATGATTTCTGAATGCCTTTCCCTCTGCATAGAAGCCATGGCTTCTTGCAGCAATGACTAATCCTAGGTCTGGAAAAAATCTGTATAAGATGAGCCTGGGACACCTTCTTGTGCCAGAAAGCAAGGAAGCTACTGAAGAACAATGGACAAGGAAGCCAAATGAAAGGGCTTGTATTGGCAAAAGATCTTCAGGCATTGGAAAAAAAGGCCAGCAAATTAAAATAAATAAATAAACACACAAGTCTCTCCACACTGAAAATCCACTGCCATTGAATTGATTCCAACCGATAGCAACCCTATAGGAAAGAATAGAACTGTTCCATAGAGCTTCCAAGGCTGTAAATCTTTATGGAAGCAGACTGTCCTCTCTTTCTCTCATGAAGCAGCTGGTGGGTTCAAACTGCCAAACTTTTTGGCAGCAGTCAAATGATTTAACCACACAAGTCCTTACTGATATTCAAATAAAGATACAGTCAAAAATAAAAATAAATAAATTTCTATTTATCACCATTAAAACTAACTTCAGCACCAACAGCTCCTTATGAAAACTGATAAAGAGAAAAATCCACTGCCACTGAGTCAATTCCAACTCATAGTGACCCCCTTTGAGTTTCCAAGGCAATAAATCTTTGTGGAAGTAGATTGCCCAGTCTTCTTTCTACAGAGTGGCTGGTGGGTTTGAACTGCCAAACTTCTGGTTAGCAGTTGTGGTGGTTAAGTTTGTGTGTCAGTTTGGCTGGGCCTGGTTGAATGACTGGGCAGCTGGATGTAGTATTCCCCATGATGAGACTGGTAATGAACTCCATGGTGGAATCTACTGGAGCAGCTGAGTAGCTGTTTTGGGTATGTGGTCTGCTTCTTGTATACTAAAAATAGCTTTGGGAATGGTCTCTAGCTTATGACACACTTGAACCCTGCATGTAGCTATGTCGTTGTTCAGCAGCCTGCCATGTTCTGCCAAACTTGGGACTTTCAATGGACTTGAATTAATGGCCTGTCATGTGGTTTGGTAACATTGGGACTGTGCCATTTTATTTGTTGACCTTGGGCTTGTTAGCCTCAGCAGCCAGTAGGTGCCTGAGTGAAGAGATGCCTCTAGCTTCAGTGGGCCATGAGCAAGAGGCAGAGCTGAAGCCCAAGGTCAAAGGGCTTTCACCCAGCCCCCTAGAGCCTGGCACTTTGAACTCGGACTTCTAGCCTCCTGAACTGTAAGAGAATAAACTCCTGTTTGTTCAAGCCATCCCATTTGTGGCATAATCTTGTCAGAGCAGCATTAGGTAACCAGAACAGCAGCCAAATGCCTTAGGCACTATGCAACAGAAGTACATCACCGTCCTATCTGAATGGTTTTTCAGGGTAATCAAATAGCCCTGAATGATGAGGAAAAAGTTCTTTATAGAGTCCTGGTTAACAGTTTTGGAAGGAATGACAGGATTATAAATATCATTAACCTAATCCTCACTTACCTACTATCCAATTACTTAACATCATACATTTACAATTATAATAAAAAATCTACTATCCTGACTATTTTGCACATTGATGATCTATGTCTAGCAGTAACAAACAATGAACTGGGAGGCAAGAGTAATGTGGCTGTGATAGCTAAGGTTATATGTCAGCTTGGCTGGGTCATGATTCTAAGTGGTTTGCAGTTATATAATGATATAATCATCCTTTTTGTGATCTGCTGTGGTCCTCTTCTATTTTTGCATAAAGATCTAGTCTTTGGAACCCAACCTGTCAATAAGTGAGTAGTAGGTGTCTTTTGCAAACCTTAACAAAAGATTATATACAGGCAAAAATCATAAATAGATAAAATTATTAAATAAAAGGCTGATGGGAAACTTTACAATGGAAGTATCATGTGGTCACCACCTGAATTCATTGATAAATCTCAGCATGAACAAGAATGAGACAACTAGACATAATGTAGTGGAGTATGGAGAGGTGAAAAGAAATTGGACCTGGGAGTTACTTTAAAATCCTTCAAAACCAGTTAACTACAAAAACAACAAAATAGATGAAGCAACTGTAGCAAAATACTCATAACTATTGAATCTTGGGGTTCATTGTGCATGTTCAGAGTTTTACATAATAGAAAAATTAAAAGTAGTGCATACATACTTGCATTTTTATAAATGAATCAGCTTCCAATAATTTCATTTTAGAGAGAAAGTTAAAGACAAACGGAAAGTCACTGAAAATAACTTCACTGATGTTTTCTTCAGGTACCTAAAATATAAACAGACTTAATATTTTTGATAATTTTAAAAAAAAACCCTTTATTCCTTTACCTCATCACTAAATTCTTTCCCTCTATATTTTTGGAACCTATTCTTAAGAATCCAAATTACATAGAAACAAATTTCTTTAAAATATATTTGTTTTGTTAGTGAAAGATCTTCAGGTTTTCAACAATCATCTAATTTAGCAAATTTGGCATTGTAATGAGAAAATTTTCAGATCTTGATTTATCAAAAGTATACTTACACGGTAATCTAGCCCCTTTAAAATGTGAAAAAATTCAGACGTATAAATATTACTCTTACCAGGTTTTTATTCCGAAAGATTTGTCTCCTTCTATCTGCACAAAAGTTGAGCCAATAGGAGAGTTCATTTATGTTGAAAGCATTTTCAGGCAATCGAGAGTTGGCATTGTTCACCTTAAAGAGAATGTGACCTGTGAATTTTATTTTGTATCAAAACATAATTAATGAATTTTATA
>NW_006921896.1:2386012-2390926 GCF_000298275.1 Orycteropus afer afer
ACACCAATTAATCAATATGAATTTGACACACATGGTTTCTCAGGCATCAGGCAAATCATAATAGTCCTGATCCAGGTTAAGCTATCCTGCACAATTTATTGTCTACTTCAGGGGTTGTTGGCAAACTTTCTTAAATGGACAAACATTAAATATTCTAGTCCTCAGGATCATAAAGTCTTTGTCACAACTATTCATTCAATCCTGTAATGATGGTACAAAAGCAGCCATAGACAATACATAAAAAATGGACATGAATGTGTTCCCAATAACTTTCATTTACTAAAACAGGACACTAGTCCAATGGATTGCATAGTCTAGTGGGTAATAATGACAATTAACCAGGAATCTAGGGTACAGTGTGATAAATCTTATAAATGTGGAAGGAGTTAAAAGGTTCAAGAAGCTGCCTCAGAAGATGTAATGCCTGAAAATCAATGACCTAAACCTCTATCTCAACAAATTAATCCAAAAGATATAAGGCAGAAAATAAGATGGCTGGGAATATAAATTAAGGAAATAAAAACACATGTACAAGAGAGGAGCACAATAAAGAAAATGGTTGGTTCTTTAAAAAAAGACAAAAACAAAACTTTTCTAGTAGATTGATCAAAGGGAAAAAAAGGAAAGGCACAAATAACCAATATCAGGATGACAACAGGATGGGGGGGGAGGGACTATATACACGGTGATGATTGAAAGATAAACAGAGGAGATTTGACAACCTAGATGAATAAACAAATTCCTAGAAAAATAAAACACACAACACACAAGAACAAATAGAAAATCTGAATACTCCTCTAGTTGTTAAATGAATTAAACTCATAATTTTAAACGTTCCCACAAAGAAATTTCCGGATTCAAAAGGGTTCACAGATTAATCCTACTAATTTTCTAAGGCAAAGTCATGCCAATGTTATACAATTTCTTCCAAAGAATAGGAAAAGAGGGAATACTTCTCACATCATTTTATGGACATTGGTCTAGAAATTTGAGATGGACATTATGACAAAGTAAAAGAGAAGGCTAATCTCTCCCATGAACATAGACACAAATATCCTAAAAAAATTTAGCAAACTAAATGTGTTGAGATATTTATGTATGTCATAATAGATCATGAGCAAGGTGAGATAATTTAGGAGGCAATGTTAATTTAAAACTGGAAAATCTATATAGTTTGCAATGCTAAAGGAATGAAAGGAGAAAACTTATGTATACAGAAGAAAATTTAATAAATTTCAATATTCATTCATGATAAAAAAAACTCTTAGCAAAATACAGATAAAAGGAAACATCCTCAATCATTTTAAACCCATTGCCATTGTGTTGATTCCAAATCATAGGGATCTCCATGGAGTTCTGAGGCAGTAAATCTTTACAGAAGTAGATCGCCTCATCTTCCTTCTACAGAGTGGCTGGTGGGTTTGAACCGCCAACCTTCTGGATAGTAGTCAGCCTTAGAAGAGACCTAAAAAATCCTAGAGCAAATATAAAACTAAGTGTTACAGTTTTCTTTTTGAGATCAGGAACAAGATTATAATAATGGTACTAGAGGTACATATGTGAAGTAAGTTAAGAAAAACAAATGAAGGAATAAAACTGTTATTATTCTCAAGCAGTATTACTGAATGCAGAGAAAACTCAAAGGAATCAATAAATAATTACAAACATGTCAATGTGGCAAGATTGCTAAAAACATGGTTAATATAAAAAATAACTTCATTTCTATAGACTGACCTTTTCTACTCAAAAGTGTAATCCTTTGACCAGCAGTATTGACATCACCTGAGAGCTTGTTAGAAATGCAGTTTTATGCCCCAAAATAGGACAATAGGTCTACTGGAACAGAATCTGCATTTTCACAAGTTCTTCAGGTGATTGATGTTGTTGTTATGTGCCATCGAGTCAGCTCTGACTTGTAGCAACCCTATATACAACGGAACGAAACACTGCCTCGCCCTGTGCCAGCCTCACAATACCTGCTATACCTGGGCCCATCATTGCAGCCACTGTGTCAATCTGTCTTGTTGAGGGCCTTCACCTTTTTCCTTGACAAGCCACTTTACCAAGCATGATATCTTTCCCCAGGGAATGGTCCCTTCTGACAACGTGACCAGAGTAGGTGAGATGAAGTCTGGCCATTCTCGCTTACAAGGAGCATTCTGGTTACACTTCTTCCAGGACAGATATGTTAGTTCTTCTGACAGTTCATGGTACTTTCAGTGTCCTTTGCCAACACCACAGCTCAAAAGCATGAACTCTTCTTCAGTTTTCTTTGTTCACTGCCCACCTCTCACATGCATATGAGGTGACTGAAAACACCATGGCTTGGGTTAGGCACATTTTAGTTTTCAAAGAGACATCTTTGCCCTTAAGCCTTTAAAGAGGTCTTTTGCAACAGATTTGCCAAGTGCAATACATCATCTGATGTCTTGACTGCTGCTTCCACTGGTGTTGATTGTGGAACCAAGTAATATGAAATCTTTGACAACTTCAATCTTTTCTCCATTTATCGTGGTGCTGCCTATTCGTCCAGTTGCGAGGATTTTCATTTTCTTTATGTTTACTTGTAAAGACTCTAGTCTTTAATCTTCATCAGTAAATGCTTCAAGCCATCTTCACTTTCAGCAAGCAAAGTTGTGTCATCTGCATATTGCAGGTTGTTAATGAGTCTTCCTCTAATCCTGACGCCACACTCTTCTTCATATAGTCCAGCTTCTCAGATTATTTGTTTAGCATACAAATTGAATAAGTATGGTGAAAGGATACAACCCTGATGCACTCCCTTCCTGATTTTAAACCTTGCAGCATCCCCTTGTTCTATTCGAGTGACACCCTCCTGGTCTATGTACAGGTTCCTCATGAGTATAATTAAGTGTTTTTGAATTCCCATTCTTCTCATTGTTACCCATAATTTGTTATGATCCACACAATCAAATGATTTTGCATTGTCAATAAAACACAAGTAAACATCTATCTAGTGTTCTTTGCTTTCAGCCAAGACATATCTGACATCAGCAATGATATCTCTTGTTCCACATCCTCTTCTGAATCCAGCTTGCATTTCTGGAAGTTCTACCAGTTTTGAATTATTTTCAGCAAGATTTTACTTGCATATGATATTAATGATATTGTTTGATAATTTCCACATTCTGTGGGATCACCTTTCTTTGGAATGGGTACAAATACGGATCTCTTCCAGTTAGCCAGGTTGCTGTCTTCCAAATTTCTTGGCATAGACAAGTGATTGCCTATACTGTGGCATCAGTTGTTGAAACATCTCAATGGGCATTCCATCAATTCCAGGAGGCTTGTTCTTTGCCAGTCCTTCAGTGCAGCTTCACCTTCTTCCCTCAGTACCATTGGTTGTTGATCATATACCACCTCCTGAAATGGATGAACATCAACCAATTCTTTTTGGTACAGTGATTCCGTATATTCCTTCAATCTTCTTTTGATATTTCCTGCATCACTCAATATTTTACCCATAGAAACCTGCAATATTGCAACTTGAGGCTTAATTTTTTTCCTCAGTTCTTTCAGCTTGAGAATGCCAAGCGTGTTCTTCCCTTTTGGTTTTCTAACTCCATGCACATTTCATTATAATAATCGACTTTGTCTTCTTAAGCTGCTCTTTGAAATCTTCTGTTTAGCTCTTTTATATTGTCATTTCTTCCATTTGCTTTATCTACTCTTCATTCAAGGACAAGTTTCAGAGTCTCTTCTGACATCCATTTTTGTCTTTTCTTCCTGTATTGGTTACCTAGTGCTGCTGTGACAACAATATACCACAAATGGGATGGCTTTACAAACAGGAGTTTCTTTTCTTACAGTTTGGAGGCTTTAAGTCTGAGTTCAAAGTGCCAGGCTCTAGGAGCTGTATGAAAGCCCCTCGACCTTGGGCTTCAGCTCTGCCTCTTGTTCCCGGCCCACTGAAGCTAGAAGCATTTCTTCACTCAGGCAGCTATTGGCTGCTGAGGCCAACAAGCCCAAGGTTAACAAATAAAATGCCACAGTCTTGTATTACCAAATAACATGGCAGGCCACTGGTTCAAGTCCAGATGAAGTCTCAAGATCATCAGGGCATAGCAGGCTGTTGAACAACAACTTGGCTATATGCAGGGTTCAGGTATGCCAAAAGGCTGGAGACCATTTCCAAAGCTGTTTCCTATATACTGGAAGCAGACCACATCCCTAAGGCAGCTACTCAGTTGCTCACAGTAGACTCCACCATGGAGCTGATTACCAATCACATCATGGAGAATACTACATCCAGCTGCCCAGCCACTCAATCAGGCCCAGCCAAGTTGACATACAACCTTAACTACCACACTTCCTTTCTTGTCTTTTTAATGACCTTTTTCTTTCTTCATGAATGACGTTCTTGATGTCATCCCAAAATTCCTCTGGTTTTTGGTCATTGGTGTTCAATACATCAAATCTATTCCTTAGATGGTCTGTAAATTCAGGAAGGATATAATCAAGGTCATATTTTGGCCCTCATGGACTTCTTTTAATTGTCTTCAGCTTCAGCTTGAACTTCCATATGAGCAGTTGATAGTCTGTTCCACAATCAGCTCCTGGTCTTGTTCTGGCTAAAGATATTGAGCTTCTCCATTGCCTTTTGCTACAGATGACATAGATCTGATTCCTGTGTACTCCATCCAGCAAAGTACACATGCATAGCCACCATTTATGTTGTTGAAAAAGGGTATTTGCCTAAAGAAGTGAGAGTCATGACAAGAACAGATATGTGCACACCCATGTTCATCGCAGCACTATTTACAATAGCCAAAAGATGGAAACAAACTAGGTGCCCATCAACTGAGGAATAGATAACCAAACTATGGTACATACACACAATGGAATACTATGCAACGCTAAAGAACAATGTAGAATCTGCAAAACACCACATAA
>NW_006921896.1:2391968-2393815 GCF_000298275.1 Orycteropus afer afer
AGATGAACATTTACCTCAGGTAGATACACTCCTTGGAGAGAACAATCATGGGAGAAAGAAGGGCTGCTTATGCACAGGGAGACAGCTTGGGGCAGGAGTGCATGGAGGGATGGACACTGGGAAGAGGTAACCATGGGGAGGATGGGGGAGGGGAGCTGTTGCATTGTGGTAAACTGTGGTCAATGTCATGAGACAAAGTGTATGTGAACTGCTGCATGGAAAGTGAATTTGCTGTGTAAATCTTCACCCAAATCACAATAAAAAATAAAAAGGGTATTTGCAATTAAGTTGGTCTTGCAAAATACTATCATGCGATCTCCAGCATTGTTTCTATCACCAAGCCCATATTTTCCAACTGCTGGTGATTCTTCTTTGTTTCCAACTTTTGCATTCCTATCCCCAGTGATAATCACCACATCTTGATTGCATGTTTGGTTAATTTCAGACACAAGATGTTGGTAAAAAAAATCATCAACTTCCTCATCTTTGGCTTTGGTGGTTGGTGCGTAAATTTGAATAATAGTAGTATTAACTTGTCTTCCTTGTAGGCATATGGATATTATCCTATCCCTGACAGCATTGTACTTCAGGATAGATCTTAAACCATTCTCTGTGATGATGAATGCCATGCCATTCCTCTTTAATTTGCTATTCCCAACATAGTAGACTACATGCTTGTCTGATTCAAAATGGCCAAAGGCGTTCCATTTCAGCTCATTAATGCCTAGGATATCAATCTCTGTGCATTCCATTTCATTTTTGACAACTTCAAATTTTCCTAAATTCATACTTCATACATTCCATGTTCTGATTATTAATGGATGTTTGCAGCTGTTTCTTCTCATTTTGAGTCATGCACATCAGCAAATGGAGGTTCTGAAAGCTTTACTGCATCCATATCATTAAGATCAGCTCTACTCTAAGGTGGCAGCTCTTCCCCAGTCATATTTTGAGTGCCTTTTGACCTGAGGGACTCATCTTTTGGCACTATATTGGAGAGTGTTTCAGGGCTATTCACAAAGTCTTCCAGTAATACATCAGACAGTGTTTCATTGCTATTCATGAGGTTTTTACTGGCCAATTCTTTGAGAAGTGGATGGCTCCTTCCTTCTTCTGACCCTGTCTTAGTCTGGAAGCTTTGCTGAAACCTATTCACCATAGGTAACCCTGCTGATATTTGAAATACTGGTGGCATAGCCTCCAGCCTCACAGTAACACACAAGCCACCACAGTAGGACAAACTGACAGATGAGTGGTTGCAGGTAATTGACATGCATGTTAAATTTTGAGAAGCTCTGCTCTAGATACTTTTGACATCAGCACCAGTCATTATATTTAACCAGGCTTACTCTAATCTCCATCATTGAAATTTAAGAGCTCTTCTGGGAATCTTTGATCTTTGTGTGACTTCAGTCAATTCCTCTAGAATATTCTTATTTTCTTAGTTCTGGTTAAAAGCACAATTGAATTTTGCCCAAAGCAGAATGAAGATGTATCACCAAGTCCTGTGATTTTGGATGCCACTGACTCCAGGTAGCTCTGCTAGAACAAACGTCTCATACTGGATGGCCCAAATGTCACCAGAGGCACACAGCATGTGGACATCAAATCTTGATGGCCTTGCCTGATCCTCTCACAATGGAGTTTAAAAGTAGTCTAATATGGACTGTTAGAATCATGAGATTAAGCATTATCCATTGGACCCTATTCTGTTCAAGCCTCGTTGTTAGTGGTGGTGTTATGTGCCGTCGAGTCAGACCCGACTCATAGCGACCCCTCCTTGGGTTTCTGAGGCAGTATCACTACAGAAGTAGATTGCCCAACCTTCCTTCCGAGGAGTGGCTGGT
>NW_006921896.1:2398700-2432454 GCF_000298275.1 Orycteropus afer afer
ATATTCCTTTAAATGTAAATGAACCCTTACCTTATATACTTTTTTCATCATTTCTAGAAGAACTTTAACATTATGGTGACTCTGACTGTGTTCAGTCCAATGATTCATTTGAGAGATGATAGCTGTTTTAAGCATCTGGACCAGAGTGTTCAGAGAGGATTCATCCAAAGATGCCCAACATTTCCCTGAGAGGTGTAAAATCGGCAATAATAAATATGAGCCAAAAAAGAAAAGAAAACAAAACAAAAACCCTTGGTTTCTACTGGGTTTTTAATGTAAGAAATAGATGTTTTTGCCATTTTTTTTAGTGGGATAACTCATAAAATATGTTTTCTAAGGAAATCATCCAAGACAACGTTCATTACTCACAGATACGGAAAACATTTTTTTTCCTTGATTACCTATCATTATAATTAAATGCTAGGATTTAGGATTCTGAATAAATTTGTTGATAGGTCACATGTATGCTTGATTACATAATTGATTTCATAATTTTTAAACCGACAATTCTATAGAGTGTCTATAAAGTATGAAAATATAGGTGAATATCTATATATCTACATACCTATACATATAGCTACCTCTACGGCATTGTCAATCTGTGAAAAATAAATGCCTGGTATATATGGATACATATAGAATATGAAAAGAGCTTAATAATCATATTTTCACATTACTAAGGATGCAACCTGGATTTCTATACCCAAGGACAACACTCACAAAACAAACATATCAAATGTTAAAATACATTGTCAAGCTAATGTTATTAAAATAATATGACTAAGATGTATGAAAGGCAAATCAATGTAACAGACTAGAGATTCCAGAAGTGGACCTAATCCACAAGAGACGTTATTATATGATAAAGATGGTATTATCTATTAATGGGAAAAAAATGATAGAATATTCTAAAAATATATTGAGACATTCTGAAAGTGATCTAGAAAAAATAAAGTACAACCAAGATAAAATCCATACAGATTAAAGATTTAAACAAAAATTAAACAATAAAAATTGTAGTAGTAGTATGAGAATTGAAAAAAAAAAAAAAAGATGGAGGTTGACTTTTTAAGTATGACCCAAAACCCAGAAAACACAAAAGAAAATGTAACTATATAGTCTGCATACAAAGTTTTAAAAATAGTTATTCATGGTAAAAATGTCACAAAGTAAATAATAATAATAACATTAAAAAATTTTTGCAACTCATATTATTGATAAAATATTAATTGCCTTGATAGTTAAAGATAAGGCACTTGACTGCTAACTAGAAGGCTGGTGGTTCAAACCCACCAGCCACTCCTTGGAAGAAAGGTTGGGCAATCTACTTCCGTAATGATACCACCTCAGAAACCCAAGGAGGGGTCACTATGAGTCAGGTCTGACTTGATGGCATGTAATAACAACAAATAAAAAATAAAAATATTAACAACTAATAAAAAATGAGCAAGAAAAAGGAACTGATAGTCATAGAATATGATGTAAAAATGGATCTAATATATAAGAAAACCAGCACAACTTCATTCAGAATAAGTGAAATGCAAATTAAAAGTAAGAGTTGTTTGTTCCAGAATGGCAAAGATCAAAGTTTAGTAACACTATGTTGAAAAGTATGTGGACTAATACACTTGTATTTTTTGATGGAAATGTAAACTAGTTAATTCTTTATCAGGACTGACAAAATGACCAATTGTAGGGTGCAGTTTATATAAACTACAACATTAATGGCACCCTCCTGGAGCTGAGTGCCATGATGGTCTTGATTTCAATGGAGGATCATTTGGCAAAATATATTCAAATTTAAAATGTACATATAATCTGACCCAGTAATTTTGCTACCTGAAATTATTTTCTGCATGTGCAAATCTATATATGTATAAAGAAATACATGGTAGCATTATTATAATAGCAAAATATTGGAAGCAATTCTCTATTAAGAAGAGATTAGTTAAGTATAAATTATAGTATATCCTCCCAATAGAACACTATTCAGCCATCAAATAGAATGAGGCAGTTCTAGGTCCTATAATTTAATGATCTCCATGATGTACTGTTAAGTGGGAAAAAGCAAGTTGTTGAAAACTATGAATGGTATACTATTATTAAAGAAAGAATGAGGGAGTTCCAGTAAGATGGTGGATTAGGCAAACAAACTACACGGACCCTCTTCAATGAAGAAAAGGGGAACCAATTAGCACAGATTCAGAAGATAATCCTAGAGCCCTGATCTTTGAAAGGAAGGATACAGAAGTGGACTAAACTCCAACTAGTTGAAAGACCTGTATGAAAACACCAAAAAAGGAGACATATGGAGCTGCAGTCTGTTAGCCATCCTGACCACACAGACAGCTTGGATATGGCCAGGTGGTGTTAGGACCTATAAATTAACCTAAAAATCAGCCTGCTAGCCAGGGGCTGCACCGAGGACTGCACTGGTGGCTGGTGAACAAAAGGGGAAGCAGCAAAGAGGGAGATGAGCTGAGCTGTGGACTGTTAACTGCACAGAGGGTGCAGCCATTTTGAATGTTTACAAGCGGTTCGATCATTTTGGATATTTAAAGTGACAGCATTCTCTCAGATTCCAGGGACCTAAGAATAAGCTCCATTTGATAGAGACTGCATGGACATTCCAGATACGAATGACTGGAAAGGTGCGATACTCCCCTTGTTACTCTTATACCCCACACCCTCTTGGTGAATGGAGGTGCGGCCATCCTTCACTCCCATGACCTTCTGGGATGGTAGGAATTCTATCCCAGTCTGTGTGTTCTGATGGAGCCTGGGTGCCCTGCCCCACCCTGTCCAGATATTTTTTTCCTTTTTTTTTCAGTTTGTTTGAAAATTATTATTATTTTTATCTGTTCTTTTTACTATTATTCATTATTCTTCCCTTCCCAGGTTGTAGTTTTCAGCTTTTTCTCTTTTTCTTGTTCCTGGTTCCCATATTTTCTTTCTCCTGGTTCTCCCATTCCTTGTTTTTCTTTTTGCATTTTTCCCATTTTTTCTTCATTACTCTACTCTACCTCTTTTCTCTTATTGCCATCTCCCCAGATGTTGCAGGTTTATTTTTCTCTTTTTGCTGATTGTTTCTGTGTGTTTATGTGGTGTGATTTGGTGTGCTTGCTTTGATTTTTATGAAGGTTTTTCAATTTTTTTTGTCTAGCTGAGTGGGAGACAGCAACCATGCTAATGCAATGCAACCACACCTACACCTCCTGCAGCACCCCTTACTGAGTGAGAGCCACCACTTCCTTCACCAACTGGCCAATGATAAATGACCACCAAAAAAAGCCTGACTCACTCTTAACTGCTCTTCACAAACAGATAACAGAGATCTAAATACAACAATGTCACAATGTCTTGGGGACAACAGACCATCACAGTCCACACACAGAAGTAAGATAAAGCAGTAGAAACAAGGGAGCAGGATACAGAGCCAGAACACATCCCGGAGGAAGAAGCAGCATTGGAACTCCCTGATAAAGAATTCAAAAGGATTATACTTAGATATCTTCCAAGGATTGAGAGACAGATCAAGGAAAACACTGAAAAAATTAAGGAAAATGAAAACAAAACCCTAGAACCTCATAAGAAAATATAAGAACAAAATAACAATATAAATGAAAAATTAGAAATGATACAAAATGTACAGATAGAAAGCCAGAAGATTGATACTAAATTTTCAGAAATAGATAACATATTGAAAGGGCAAAGGAGTAAAACTGAATCAATGGGAGACAGAATTAATGAGATTGAAGACAAATACTTGAATACATCTTTGGAAAGGGATCAATCAGAAAAAAAAAAAAAAAAACAGAAGAAAGCCTAAGGTTCATGTTGGATACCATGAAAAGTAATAACCTAGGTGTAATCAGAATTACAAAACAGGAAGAGAAAAACAAAACCACTGAGATTGTCCAAGACTTGTTTGAAGAGAACTTCCCTGATATGATGAAAAATGAGAATATATCCACTCAGGAATTCCAATGAACCCCAAACAGGACAGACCCCAAAAGAAAATCACTGAGACATATCATCATCAAACTCATCAAAACCAAAGAAAAAGAAAGAATCCTGAAAGCAGCACAGGAGAAACAAAAAGTTACCTAAAAAGGACAGCCAATAAGACTAAGCTCTGATTTCTCAGTAGAAACCATGCAAGTGACAAGATGTATATATAAAATCCTGAAAGAGAAAAATTTCCAAACAGGAATTATATACTCAGCAAAACTGCCCCTCAAATGTGGTGGTGAAATTAGATTTCCAGAGAAGCAGAAATCAAGGGAATTTATTAAAACCAGACCAACCTTACAAGAGATACTAAAGGAAGTCCTTTGAACAGAGAACCCATAATAGCAAACAACTGACCATTAATACACAAGATGACATAACCCAGAAACCAACATAGCTATGGAAGCATCCAAAGTAAAATAAGCTTAGAAGATTGTAAACAGGGAACCAGAGATATCAATTGGCAAATGAGGACAACTGCAAACCAAAAAGAGGGAAAAACGTGTAGTTACAGAATTGCTAAATGATGAGGAAGTCAAGAGAGTTGCAAGATAGAATGGACTGTTCTAAACTCAGGGAGAAAATTATAAATCACAGGGTAAGCTCAAAGAAAAAAAAAGATAAACCTTCACAGCACACTAAAAAGAGAGGACAAGCAGGAATATTTAGCAAACACTAAAACAATAGCAACAAAGGAAATGATAACACTATTCATAAATGTAATGAGATCAGCACAGAAAATTATATGGAACAAAGAAACCAGGAACACCATGAAAAAACATGTAACAAAATGAGAGCAACCAATTTATACTTGTTGATAATTATACTGAATGTTAATGGATTAAATGCACTACTCAAAAGACAGAGAGTTGCAGACTGGATAAGAAAATATAACCCATCAATATGCTGTCTACAAGAGACACACCTTAGAGACAAAGACAAAAATAGTCTAAAAATCAAAAGTTGGAAAAAGATAAATCAAGCAAATGGCAACCAAAAAAGAGCAGGAGTGGTGATATCAATTACTGATCAAATTGACTTTAAGACAAAAACCGCCGTAACAGACAAGGGAGGACATTATATAATGATTAAAGGATCAATTGAACAAGAAGATATGACCATAATAAATATCTATGGACCTGAGGAAAGAGCCCTAAGATACATGAATCAGACCTTAATAAAATCAAAAGGGCAAATAGATGACTCCACAGTAATAGTAGGAGACTTTAATGCACTGCTTTCAATGAAAGATAGAACAACTGGAAAGAAACTCAACAAAGACACAGAAGAGCTAAACAATAAAATCCACCAACTTGACTTTATAGACATCTAAAGAGCACTTCACTGAACAACAGCACAATATACATTCTTTTCCAGTGCACAGGGAACATTCTCCATGATAGACCATATTAGGCTATAAGTAAAGCCTTAATAATTAAAAAAATTTGAAATACTGGAAATAATCTTCTCAGATCACAATGCCATAAAATCAGAAATTAATAATAGGAAGATCAGTGGTAAAAGAGCAAACACATGGACACAGAACAAAAACCTCCTTAAAAATGACTGGGTAATAGAAGACATAAAATACAAAATTAAAAATAATATATTCCTTGAGTCAAACGAGAATGAAAACACAACATACCAAAAGCAGTGATCAGAGACAAGTTTACAGCAATAAATGTACACATTAAAAAAGAAGAGCCAAAATCAACATCTCCAACAATTAGAAAAAGAACAGCAATAAAATGCTACAATCACCAGGAGAAAGGAAATAATAAAAATTCAAGCAGAAATAAATGAAACAGAAAATACAAAGACAATAGAAAAATCAACAAGACTAGAAGTTGGTTTTTTGAAAAGATTAATAAAATTGACAAACCACTGGAAAATTTAACAAAGGAAAAGAGGGAGAGAACACAACATGAGTAAGAAACAAAAATGGATGATATCACAACAGAACCAACTGAAATAAAAAGGATAGTATCAGGATACTATGAAGAACTGTATTCCAACAAATTTGAAAATCTAGAAGTAATGGACAGATTTCTAGAAACACACTACTTACCTAAACTAACACAGACTGATGTGGAAAAGTTGAACAGATCCATAGCAAAAGAAGAAATTGAACAGGTCATCAAAAAACTGCCAACAAAAAAAGTCCTGACCCAGACGGTTTCACTGGAGAATTCTACCAAACATTCAGAGAAGAACTGACACCAGTCCTACTCAAACTATTTCAAAACATAGAAAAGGATGGAATCCTCCCAAATTAATTTTATGAAGCAAGCATAACCTTGATCCCAAAACCAGTCAAAGACATCACTCAAAAGGAAAACTACAGACCAATATCTCTCATAAATACAAATGCAGAAATCTTCAACAAAATCCTAGCCAACAGACTCCAACACCATATCAAAAAAAAATTCATTATGACCAAGTGGGATTCATATCAGGTATGCAAGGATGGTTCAACATTAGAGAAACAATCAACATCATCCATCACATAAATAAATAAAACAAAGGAAAAGAACCACATGGTCATATCCGTCGATGCAGAAAAGGCATTGATAATATCCAACTCCCATTCCTGATAAAAACTCTCAGCAAAATAGGAACAAAAGGGAAATTCCTCAACATAATAAAGGGCATATGTACAAAACCAACAGCCAACATTATTCTCAATGGAGAGAGATTGAAACCATTCCCCTTGTGAACAGAAACCAGACAAGGATGCCCTCTATTACCACTTTTCTTCAACATTGTATTGGAAGTCCTAGCCAGGGCAATAAGGCAAGAAAGGGAAATCAAAGGCATTCGAATTGGTAGGGAAGAAGTTAATCTCTCCCTATTTTCTGATGGTATGATCCTATACCTACAAAACCCAAGAGACTCAGTAAAGAATCTAATGGAACTGATCAAGAGATTTAGCAAAGTGGCAGGATACAAGACCAACATCCAAACATCAGTTGGATTCCTCTACATCAGTGAAGAGATTGCTGAAAAAGAAGTAAGTAAATCAATGCCATTTACAGTAGCTACCAAAAAAATAAAATACATGGGAATAATTCTTAGCAGGGACACAAAAGACCTATGCAAAAAAGTTTTAAAGTAAACCATAAAAGACTACTTCAAGAAACCATAAGAGATCTACATAAATGGAAGAACATATCATGCTTGTAGATAGGAAGATTGAACATTGTGAAAAATGTCACTTCTACACCAAGCAATCTATACATTCAATGTAATCCCAATCGAAATTCCATAAACATTCTTTAAGGATATGGAAAAACCAATCACTAATTTTATATGGAAAGGAAAGAAACTTTGGAAAAACAAAGCATTATTGAAGAAGAAGAACAAAGTGGGTGGTCTCACACTCTCGGATCTTAAAACCTACTATACAGCCACAGTCATCAAAACTGCCTAATACTGGTACAACTACAGACACATAGACCAATGGAATAGAATTGAGAACCCAGAAATAGATCCATCGACCTATGGTCAGCTGATCTTTGACAAAAGGCCAAAGTCCATTAAATGTGGAAGAGATTGTCTGTTTAACAGATGATGCTGGCAAAACTGGATATCCATTTACATAAAAATGAAACAAAATCTGTACCTCACACCATACACAAAAACTAACTCCAGATGGATCAAAGATTTAAATGTGAAACCTAAAACTATGAGGTTCCTCAAGGAAAAACCAGAGGAAATTTTCCGGGCCCTAATATATGGCATAAGAACTCTGGTAGCATAGTGCCTAAGGCACTTGACTGCTAACCAGAAGACTGGCAGTTCAAACCCACCAGCCACTCCTGGAAGGATGATGGGGCAATCTACTTCTGTAGTGATACTGCCTTGGAAACCCAAGGAGGGGTCACTATGAGTTGAGTCCAAGTTGACGGCACATAACAACAACAACAATATATGGCATAAATAGACTGTTAAGCATAACCCAAAATGCACCAACAGCAGAAGATAAACTAGATGAATGGGGCCTTGTGAAAATTAAATTTTTATATGCTTCCAAAGACTTTTCCAAAAGAGTCAAAGAGAACCTACAGATTGGGAAAAAATATTTGGCAATGACATATCTGACAAGGGCTTATCTCTAGAAGACTCCAACACCTCAACAACAAAAAGACAAATAATCCAATTTAAAAAATGGGCAGAAGACATGAATAGACACTTCACCAAAGAGGATATTCAGGTGGCCAACAAACATATGATGCTCATGATCATTAGCCATGAGAGATATGCAAATCAAAACAACAATGAGACACCATCTTGCTCCAGCACTAGTAGCAAAATTCAACAAGACAGAAAATAACAAATGCTGGTGAGGATGTAGAGAGTTTGGGACTCTTATACACTGCTAATGGGACTGTAAAATGATACAACCACTGTGGAAAGCAGTATGGCGATAAAACATTGGAATTAGAAATACTATTTGACTCAGTCATTCTATTACTATTCTATTCTATTACTGAGGAAGTGAGAACCAGGACAAGAACAGATATATGCATACCCATGTTCATTACAGTACTGTTAACAACAGCCAGAAGATGAAAACAACCTAGGTACCCATTAACTGAAGAATGGATAACCAAACTGTGGTACATACACACAATGGAATACTATGCAACCCTAAAGAATAACAAAGAATCTGCAAAACACTGCATAATGTGGATGAACTTGGAGGACATTATGCTGAGTGAAATAAGTCAATCACAGAAGGACAAATATTATATTAGTGCATTATGTAAAGAGTCAAGGAAAGGTAAAAAGGGCCCAGATTTCCTGGTCTGATAGAGCCTGATGGAACCACTCAGACTATGGCCCCTAGCTGCCCTTCAGGTCTGGAATTGAACCCACTCCTGTGGCTTCCAGCCCAAAAAAAAAAAACACAGGCATATGAGCTAAACATTTACATTAGGTAGATATACTCCTTGGAGAGATCAATCATGGGAGGCTAGCAGGGCTGTGTATGCACAGGGAGATAGCTCAGGGGGCAGGAATGCATGGGAGGGAAAGACACAGGGAAGAGGTAACTATGGAGTGGAAGTTGGAGGAGCTGTTGCATTGTGGGAAATGTAGTCAATGTCATGAGACAAAGTGTATGTGAGCTGCTGTATGGAAAGTGAATTTGCTCTGTAAACTTTCACCCAAATCACAATAAAAATTAAAAAATAAAGAATATCTTTGAATATATGTATACATATATAGAGAGAATGAATCTTTCAAAGTCTACACAAGGAAGTAGAATGTAAAACTATCTTTTTGGAGGGGAATTAGGTTTATATTGTGCTGTACATATACTTTGTATCTTTTAAGTTTTGAACCTTGAACATTAGCTTACCACCATAAGACGAATAAACAACAATACTAAAAGTTTTTTATTTATCATCACCTCTGGTCAAAATATCTAAAGTTTCAAAACAACATGGACAGAAAATTTTAAAATATTATTTAGCTTGACTGATACTCTATGGTTATCCAACTCTAATGTCAAAATCATGTCCAATACTAAGAATTACACTTGGCTTATATGATAAGAGTAATGGTTATAATAGCTTTAGGTTAATCATTTCAATTATTCAAAGACCAGGTACAACTTGTATTTCAACAGTGACTTTCCATTGAAGGTACAATTGAAAAATCCAAACCCATTGCCATTGAGTCAGTTCCAACTCATGGCAACCCTATGGGTACAGACAAAGTGACCATAAAATATAGTAACACTTACTCACAACTCGTAAAGATTGGCTGCTCATTTTACAAACAGTCTCTGCAAATGGAACCACCAGACTTTCCCAGTTGTTTGGATCATGCATCACAGGACATTCTGGGAGAAGGAGGAAAACTTCTAAAGCATCTTGGTGTGGTGAACGAAATGGAAGATTTTTGAGCAGATTATCCCTGAGACATGAGGTTATCTGTGGTCAAAATAGGATCAGGGAAAAGGCTCAGGATATATTAGATACAGAGTATCAAAAGAATCAAACTATGAGACCAGGGGTTTCATTCCACCATGGTCTAATTGGAATAATCAGTTAGTCTTTCTGAAAGCTACTGTTCAAACCCCATCACTCCAAGCCTCCTAAATGCCCCTGATGTGACAGCCATCCCTTCTGTTTTATATCAGGGTATATGGAGAAAATAAATGTGAAATCACATGTGTATGGGAATACTGAGTGATTCAGAATACAAAGCCCTCCAATGGCAGTATTTTACACAGGTCATACTTCTGTTCCTCTTTTTTAAAGGAGAGCGCTCTCTCTCTCTCTCTTTCTCTGTCACCCCCCCCACACACACACACACACTTTCTTCTTTGTTTCTCATGCATTAGTAGAAAAATTTTCAGTGGAAAAATATCTCTCAATTTTTATAGTATTCATCTCATCCATCTATTTTAAACTTTTAAAGTAGAACATATATAAAAAATACAAATTTATATGGTATTATATCTGTATTTGTTTGAACATTCATGGAATATCCACTGTGTGTCAGGTGCTCTCGTGTAAATCATTTCTTATTTAATTTTCTTAGCAATCATGGAAGGAAGTTTCTTACTTTGATTTTACAGACGAGGAAGGAGAGACTCACCAAGCTCAGAAAGTGACAGAGCAGGGGACCATATCCAGATTTATGTGACCTGAAATCTGCTGTGGCAGAGATAATGCCATATCATATATTCATCTAACTGATCCTGCTTCATATTCCTCTTGCGTGGGTATCCAGAAAGATGGCATTTCTTAGCCTCCCCTGTAGTTAGGTGGGGCCATGTGACTGAATTCCAGCCAACAATGGAAAATGAGCAAAAGTGATATATAACATTTTCCTTAAAACCTCTCATGTGACTTACCATGTTCTCCTTCCTCATCTGCTAACTAAACACAGGAGATCCAGTGGAGGAGCTCATGGGCCTCGGGCTTAGAGACTTCAGAAGGAAGAAGTCTGAGTTCCCCAAAAAGAGTTCCCCACTCCTCAAGAGTGTTTCCTACCTCCAACTCTCACTGGACTCTGATGTGAGAAATGAGTGTTGTATTAAGCCAGTGAGATTTTGAAGGTTTTTTTTTTTTCTTTTTTGGTACAGCATTATTTATTCTACTAAATACTCTTTCAGCTATAGTGCCTGCCTCTATATGTTAATAAAATGATATATGAAGAGTGCCATATAAACTGTGAAATACTAAATATTGTTAGCGTAGTGCCTAAGGCACTTGACCGCTAACCAGAAGGCTGGTGGTTCAAACCCACCAGCCACTCCTCGGAAGGAAGGTTGGGCAATCTACTTCTGTAGTGATACCACCTTGAAAACCCAAGGAGGGGTCGCTATGAGTTGGGTCCGACTCGATGGCACGTAACAACAACAACATTGTTATTACTACATTAATATTCTTACAATTATGTGGTTTTTAAAATATGTCTGGCAGAACACTGTCTCTGTGGAATGTTAACAGGTGTTATGCAGGGAGAAATAGGGTCATACAATTAAATAACTTTAAGAAAAATAGAGTAAAAAAAGTTAGATTTTTCTTCAGTGTATATGATATTATAGAAAGTTTAACTTATGCATATGCATCATGACTTGGTAATAGTATGCAGTGTTCTGAAAGTTATTTCACAACAAACCTTTTTAAGGAAGCATTTTATGAGATTAATATTTCCTGTATTTATTGGAATTCATCCATGTTCTCTCCCACACCACCTAAATAAACTCATTTTGAAAATATACTTGATAACCTCTGTCATTCTTACTTTTTTTAACTTGAAAATAAAAATAGATTGTCTTCTGTACATTAAGGAGCTCTGGTAGCATAGTACCTAAGGCATTTGACTGCTAACCAGAAGGCTGGCACTTCGAACCCACCAGCCACTCCCCAGAAGGAAGTTTGGGCAATCTACTTCTGTAGTGATACCACCTCGGAAACCTAAGGAGGGGTCACTATGAGTCAGATCTGACTCAATAGTAGTGAGTTTGGTTTGTTTAGTTTGGACTGAACATTAAGGAACACTTTCTTTCCTCTTCCTTCCAATCCAGGGTCACAAATACTAAACTGGAATGGACTTTAGAGATGAAATAAATCTGCTCTGGTGGTGTAGTGCCTAAGGCATTTGACTGCTAACCAGAAGGCTGGTGGTTCCAACCTACCAGCCACTCCTCAGAAGAAAGTTGGGCTCTGAAACCCAAGGAGGGGTCTCTGTGAGGCAAATCCGACTCCATGGCAGTGAGTTTTTTTTTTAAGTAAGTAAAGAAAATATGACCCAAACAGTATAAGGGATAAATCAGGAGCAGGGCTTGATGTGAGAATAACTTTTCAGCCTCTGAATTCAGGACGTTAACCTGAGTAAACTTGGCCCAGGATGGAGTCAGTTGTGTTGAGCCCCAGGTCAACAAATGGAAGCCTAACTAAGTTTCTATTTCTGGAAAATGCCTAACCTTACTAGGAGTTCAAACCCAAGTTAATCAATTGACTCCCAGAAATGGAAACTTAAGCTAGCCAATTAGGACTTGGTTGCTCAATTTAACCTAATTCAAAACTTCCTCTTACAATTATTCTGCATCATTTCCTGTTAGTTTCCTGAAAGTGGTTTCATGTCTTTCTGTTTCTGAACCTGGATTATATATAATAGATAAATGCATAGACAACTGTGAAGATAGGATGGGGGTCGGCAAATAGGAATATACCCTAGACCAATGATAGATTTAGCTGAAGATAATCTTGCATAGATACTAGTGACACAAATAACCACAAAAATTACAGAAGCAACAGAAGACAGAATTGGAATAATCCCTCAGAGACAGCCAAACACCTTGGGCGAGAACTACCGGGTCTGCCGACTCAAGACCATAGTACTGGGGACACCAAGCTCAACTGGCACACCATAATACATAAAAATCTTCCACAATCTACTTTGGTTAGTAGTGACTGGGGTCTTAAAAGCTTTTGAGTGGCCATCTAAGATACAGCTAATGGTCTCCTCTTGTCTGAAGTGAAGAAGAGAGAAGAAAATCAAGGGCCTTTGGAAACAATCAGTACAAGGATATGATGGACCTTGAGACCAGAAGAACCAGATGGTGCCCACCTACCAATACCAACCACTCGGGAAGGAATCATAAATGGAGATCCTGGATAGAGTGGGAGGGAAAACTTGGAACAAAATTTAAAAAATACAGTAATGACCAGAATTACTGGTCAGATGGAGTCTAGTGGCATCCCCAAGACTATGGCCCTGGAATACACTTCAGACCTGGGATAGGATTCACTTCCAAGGACTGGCTCTCAGCCCAACAGTAGAAGGACTTACATGCAGAACACCCAACCCAGGGTGATGCACCCACCTACTCTATGGAGATACACCCACCTAGTCTATGGAGGGGAGCTCTGGTACCACAGTGGCTAAGACACTTGCCTGCTAACCAGACGGCTGGTGGTTCAAACCCACCAGCCACTCCTCAGAAGGAAGGTTGGGCAATCCTACTTCCGTAGTGATACTGCCTCGGAAACCCAAGGAGGGGTCGCTATGAGTCGGGTTTGACTCGACGGCACATAACAACAACAGTCTATGGAGATACACCCTTGGAGGAATTGGCCATGGGGCACCAGAGGGGCAGCTTTCACATGGAGGGAAAGCTGGACAGACAGAAGTGCACAATTAAGAAGGGCACAGCAAGGAGTGTCACAGAGAAGGGAGGGAAGGAGAGTGGGTTAGGTTTGGGGATGGTAATTGGGGAGTGAAACCAAATATACACAAACTGTTGAATGTAAAACAAATTCTGCTCTGTAAATTTGCACCAAAGCACAATAATAAAAAATAAATAATAATAAAAAAACAAATCTTATATTTTCCCGTTATATTTAGGATAAAGTAGGAATCCCCAGTCTGGCACACAAAATCTATCTTGTAATCTCTGCCTCTTTAATGTTTTCTGTAATACTTCTCCAAATACCTTGGTTCCAGCCATTCTGAACCATTTGCTATTAGTTTCCTGAAAATAGTTTCATGTCTTTTTGTTTCTCAACCTGGATTATATATAATAGATGCTTAATGGACAGTGAGTGAGTGAAAAAAATAATTTTAAATAAATAAAAATAACACTTATGGAGTATTAATTGTATTCTAGGTACTATTTGAATGCTTTATGTACTCTAGCTTAATCTTTACAATAACCATATCAGTTTTGTACTTTATTAATGTGACTTTACAGGTTGAAAATATAGAGAGATTAAATAATTTATAATTAAATAATTTATACTGTAGCTTGCATGTGGTAGAGTCTGGAGTTGGATACAAAACCAAAAAACAAACAAACAAACAAACAAACTCACTGCCATTAAGTCAATTCGACTCATAGCCACCCCTCCTTGGGTTTCTGAGGCAATATCTCTGCAGAAGATTGCTCAACCTTCCTTCCGAGTAGTGGCTGGTGGGTTTGAACTGCCAGTCTTCTGGTTAGCAGTCAAATGCATTAGGCATTACGCCACCAGAGCTCCCAGAGTTGGATACAGGGAGCCATTAAAAAATTTACTGTCCCTGCAAGAATAAATAAATGGAAAAAAAATTTTCCTCTTAATCTCAAATAAGGAAAGAAAATGCCTGCTAGCCAATCTGATGTATAGCTTCCTTGGTCTAGTGTGTCTGTGCTTGGAAATATCCTGCTGCTTTGGTACCGAGTACCGTGTACTCATTTGACTTCCAGAACAGCCTTCTCTGTTTCATGAATTGAAAAATAAAACTTACGAGTTCATGCACAAATTTAATATTGTGAACATTTTATTTTTATAAGATTGTGATGTTTTCATATGTTGTTAACCTCTTGAGCACTGTTTTTCTTGAATTGAAAATTAAAGTGTAATGTCTATTGTATATTGAAGGGTTCAATGAAAAAATAAATGCCAGCACCTAATATAATATCTGGAATATTGTTACCTCATAACTAATATCAGCCTGTCATCTTACCCACAATCATAATCCCTCTCACCTGGCTCTCAATAAAATTAAACTGTAGTAAATTCTATTGCTGTATTTCTCAATAAGTATTGACTATTACCAGGGAAGAAATCCATTCCTTCTTTGATAACTTATTGAAGGTTTCTCTTGCCATCGGTAAGTCCACATCAATGGAAATAGTTTCTCCAGTTCCTCTTTGGATACAAGAAATGCACGAAATAAAAAACAAAAACAGAAATGGGTATCCCCTAACTTCATATATCACTGCTTATTTTACTATATTTCAGATATAATTTTTTTTCTTAAAACTTGCCTCTTTTCAAAATAATCAACTTACTTGGCACACATAAACATAAAATAACGTTTTATGATCTTCTTAAAAGAGAGTACATCACAATTTATTATCTCTATAGTGATTATTATATCTCCATTATAACAATATCTTTGTAGAGATTTAAATGAAAATTTAGTCTCATGTCAATATTACCTTTTCTTTAAAAAACTCGCAGTCAGACAAGCAGCAGATGAAAATATCACTGAAATTTTACTGCAAAAGTAGTAACATTAGAGTTAAATCACAACTTACTGGTAAAAAATATATATTCTAATAAAGTTAAACTCATAGAGTTTATTTGATTTCAAAAAGAGTCATGATGGACGCACATCTAGAAAAACTAGGAAGGACTTCCCTAAATAAATGCAAACCGACAGCTTTTATAGGAAGCAAAGAGCAGAGAGGGAGAAAGAGAGAGAAACTAAACAAAACATCTTTCATATATTTTAAGGTCATATAAGAGTAAGCTATATATAATGCTGAAGCATTCAAACTTACCTGTTAAAGAGGGTCTGTTTAATGTAAATTAAACAGTGGTTAAAGCACTCAGCTGCCAACCAAAAGGTCAGTGGTTCAAACCCACCAGCAGCTCTGAAGCAGTCTGCTTCTGTAAAGATTTATAGCCTTGGAAACCATATGGGGGTACTTCTGCTCTGTCCTACAAGGTCACTATCACTCAGAATCTACTCAATTGCAGTGGGCTTTGGTTTTGGTTTAATGTCTGAACTAAAACTTCTGAGCAAGCAGACAAATCTTACTGTATGTCAACAGAAATGTTTCTGTTTATACCAATGAAGCCTGAGAAGGCAAGGATTTGAAATGGGGGCTCCCCTCTCCCAGGTGGAAGCATCCAAGTCTCCTTAAGTCTTTCAAAGAAGTTTTTCAACTCCAGCAAGTCTGGAGAATAAAACAAAAATTTCACAATACAATAAAGCATGTCTCCTTTGTTCTTATGTTTGAATAAATAACTTATGACACGGAGTCATTATTAATGGTACTAACTACCATCTCCTAAAAGTCTCCCAAATGATGGGTACTACGTGCATACCAAAACCCAAACCCAACTCACTGCTGTCAAATTGAATCTGACTCAAACCCTCCTTGGATTTCCGAGGCAGTGGTATCTCTATGGAAGGAGCTCTGGTGGTGTAGTGCCTAAGGCATTTGACTGCTAACCAGAAGGCTGGTGGTTCAAACCCACCAGCCACTCCTCGGAAGGAAGATTGGGCAATCTACTTCCATAGACACCCCCTCAGAAACCCAAGGAGGGGTGGTTCTGAGTCAAAATCAACTCAACGGCAGTGAGTTTGGTTTGATTTTTGGTTCTCTCTACAGAAGTAGATTGCCCAGTCTTCCTTCCAAGGAGTGGCTGGCAGGTTTGAACTTCCAGCCTTCTGGTTAGCAGTCAAATGCCTTAGGCACTATGCCACTGGAGTTCCCACTTTGTGCATATTATTGCTAAATTTCACAACAACTCTTCTTTTCAAAGGTTATTTGTTCAAATTATGTAGATTTAAATGCAAACTATACTACTGAAAACCAAAACAAAATGGAGCTCCAGAGAGTAAACTATGAAGACATAAAGATAGTCCACCTTACTGAGGGTTTTGTGAAGGCAAAAATACTTGTTTACTCACTCCTGCATCTCCATTACCCAGCAAGGTACCTGGAGTATTGTATATCCCCAATGTATTTTTGTTCAATAATAGATGGATTCAATCTAGCAGGTGGTGCAAGAGAATCATGGTTGAAATGCACATGCCTTCACAGTAAAGCCCACAACCTCTTTCTTATATCTAGGATAAAATCATCAAAGCTATAAAATCAGGTAAAAGTGCTTTATAATTTATCAGAAAGAGTAACCTCTTAGCTGCTTCATGTTCAACATTTCTTTTTTTCATTGCTATCCAGTTTTCTATCAGGGACTGGTTAATTTGGCTTATTTCTGGAAGGGTTTTTCTGGAGACACTTGTGGAACTGGTATCCTTTGAGGAAGAAAGACAAAAAGAATGGTCAGGTAAGCATTTACACACACAGTAATAATAACACAGGAAAACAGATGGCATTGGTGGTAGATTGGCCCCAGGCACTGATGTTTGGTGGAAGGGGCTTTGGCCTCAGATAGGCCTGGCTGTTCCACTTCTTAGCTTTGGATGCTTTGCTTAGCCTGAATTTCAGTTTAATCACCTTTTTTTTTTTTTTTTTTTAGTGGGATAACAATACTTGCCTCACCGGGCTCTTGTTAAGATTAGATGATATTAGGTATATAAAGCCTTTGGGTTGGAGTAGGTGTTCAACAAATAGGTTTTCTTCTTTCCTTTACTCAACCACAGATTTTTAATTCTGTATCAGTGGTTCTCCAACTGTATTATACATCAAAATCACTTTGAACTTATTAAAGGATAGATTGGTGGAGCCCATTCATAGAGTTTCAGTAGTTCTTGCGTTGTTATTGTTATATGCTGTTGAGTCAGACCCTACTCATAGCAACCCCTCCTTGGGTTTCTGAGGTGGTATCACTATGGAAGTAGGTTGCCCATCCTTCCTTCCGAGGAGTGGCTGGTGGATTTGAACCGCCAGCCTTCTGGTTAGTGGTCAAGTGCCTTAGGCACTATGCTACCAAGAATTTGCATCTAACAAACTTCCAGGTGATATGCTGCTGGTTTGGGGACTGCATCTTGAGAGCTGTGGTTCCATGAAATACCTGAGACCAAATGGCCCATTTGTAGATTTAAAAAAAAAAAAAAAAAAATCACTGTCTTAAAAATTTGTCTTCAATAGTCTTCCAAAGGCATCAGCGCTCTGCTGAGCATTATACCTATGCTTCCACTGAAATCATTATAAAGTCAAGAAATCTCATGTCATTTTTTCCATAATGCTCAAAAAAAAAAAAAAAAAAGGCAGCTTGAAAGCAATGTGCAGCCATGACTCTTTTTTTTAAAGTTCCCTTCAACTACTTGATTTGGATCCTTTATAGATCAATCAAAAGAAAATTTTATTTCCTAGGAACCTTGGGATAAAGAGGTTATCTCCATTGGGATTTAGAAAAACATTTCTTTTGCTTTTTCTTCAAAATACCCAGCTCACTAAGTATATGACATCAGGCTATAGCATCTACCTCCTTCACCTTCTTTTAAAATCATCTCCTAATGTCCTCGTCATTCCCTCATTCACTGAAAATGTTGGCACCAGGCTTTCCATCTTCCTCAGCACCACTGCTCTTGTTATCATTCTTGGTGACTTCACAATTGATGAAGACTACCTTGATCTCTCAGTTCTTGATCTCACCTCTACTCTTTTTCTCTGCTCCACCTCAGCCACCTATACCCTGGATAAATGTTTCTCCTCAACCTTGGCACCACTTGAGCTTTCATCCAGATGATTCTTTTCATAGAATTATCAAAAAGTAATTTGGTTCAGGTATATATACTTAATAGAGCTAACAGGGGGCAAAGTTATGATAACTTCTTAGTCACAGAAAAACACCCTGAGGGAATGAGTTTTGGGTCTATGGACTCAAGACATGGTTGTGGGGGACATCAAGCTCAATTGACACATTGTTCTACATCCTACTTTGATGAGTAGTGACTGAGGTCTTAAAAGCTTACAAGCAGCCGTCTAGGATGCAACAATTGGTTTCTCATTGCTTAGATGAAAGAAGAATGAAAAAAACCAAAGACACATGGAAATAATTAGTCCAAGGGACTTGTGGACCATGCAAACCTCAGCCTACATGACTGTGAGACCAGAAGAACTAGACTGTGCCTGGCTATTACTGTCAACCAGTCAGAAAGGGATCAGTGTAGGAGATTATGGATAGAGTGGGAGAAAAATGTGCAACACAATTCAAAATCATGAAAATGACCAGGCTTACTGGTCTAATTGAGACTAGTGAAACTCCTAAGACTATGGCCCCTAGTCACCCTTCAGGCCTGGAATTAAACTCACTCTAGTGGCTTCCAGCCAAACAATAGCCAGGCATATAAGGTGGTCATTTATATCAGCTAGGTATACTCCTCAGAACAACCAACTGTGGGAAATCAGAAGGGCAGTATTTATTTATACAGGGAGATATTTCAGAGGGCAGGAATGTATAGGAAAGAAGAACACAGGGAAAAGGTAACCACAGGGAGGAAGTGAGAAGAGAACTGTTACATTACAGGGACTGCAATCAATGTCATGAAACAAAATGTGTGTTAATTATTGTGCGGAAAATGAATTTGCTCTGTAAATTTTCACCCAAGTCACAATTAAAAAAAAAAAGTAATTTTGGCCAGATAACTCTTCAAACTCCTCAAGCCTACACTGTATCCTAGTGGGCTCATGAGTCAGAACCAACTTGAGAGCAAGGGATTTAGGTTGTTTTTTGTTTTAAGCTCAATAAATATTTGTGGAATTAAAATGTATCTCTTCCCTGAAGGTTGCCTGCTTAACCAAGGAATCAAACTTAGTATCAATAATAGAGGGGTAGATTTTGTGTTGCTTGCACAACTCTGTGAATATAATATTGGAAGTCCCCAGGTTACGAACACCTGACTCACACACAACCTGTATTTATGAACAAACTCCTGTAAATCCTATTATACTAAAAATTTGAGGTGCAAATAATGGTTCTTAATAATAAATGGGCAGTACTTTGCAACACATATCAAAATATTATTAGTATTGTTATCATTACTATATTATGTTAAAGATGTTTTAGTGTATCTGGTTTAATGTGTTTTTATGTATGAAAAGGTACACTATATACCACATACTTTTGACCATTTGACCAACTGACATCAGGTACAAACTGTACCTAACTGTTCTGACTTACGTATAAATTTGACTTAAAGACAGTGAGGAACAGAAGTAGTTTGTAATCCAGGGATTGCCTATTGTTGTTGTTGTCATGTGCCGTCGAGTCAGACCCGACTCATAGCGACACCTCCTTGGGTTTCCAAGGCAGTATCACTACGGAAGTAGATTGCCTCATCTTCCTTCCAAGGAGTGGCTGGTGGGTTTAAACTGCCAGCCTTCTGGTTAGCAGTCAAGTGCCTTAGTCACTATGCTACCAGAGCTCCCAGAGATTGCCTATAGACTAAACAGTATTGAATTGCACACTTTAAATGGGTGGATTTTATGGTATGTGAATTACAGCTCAATAAAACTGTTTTTAAAAATACTACTTCTCCCAATAACAAAATTCTGTCATGATTCTCTATGCCACTGCACAATAAAACTTTGCAGAGTTGTCAAAGTCATTGTTCTATTTGCTCCCCTCCTATTCTCTGTTCCTTTCCCAATCATGTATTAATCTTTTCTTTGCTGAGATGACCTCATTCTCAAACCAAACCAAGCCCATTGCTATCAAGTTGAGTCCAACTCATTGAGATCATGTAGGACACAGTAGAACAGCCCCATAGGGTCTACCACATCTTTCTCCTACAGAGCAGCTGGTGGGTCTGAACTGCCATTTCTGTTGGCAACTGAATGCTTTAACCACTGCACCACCAGAAACCTATAGGGTTTTATAGCATAATAACTACCATATCTTTGTCTCTAGTGCTGACACCTTCTCTGAGCTCCAGATTTAAATATCCAATGATGATTCTAAAGACATTAAAATTTGACCCCATGTCTTAAAAGCTTGCAATCAGACATCCAAGGTACAAAAATTGATCTCTATTTGCTTAGAGCAACAGAAGAAGGAGAGTCAAGAATAGGAGAAGGACGTAGATGTATGGCTATTTACTTCCAAGAAAACTGCCTCCTCTGCCATGAGACCAGAAGAAATGCATGATGTTCACCTACCATTACTAAACATTTTGGTCAAAGATTCTATAGTAGAATTCTGATCAAAAGGGGGAAAATGAGGAAAATAATTGCACATTCTCATGTCATCTAGCCTTTCTGGAGCCATGGTAACTGGAAGAACCATTGAAACTGTTGCCCTGAGATAATCTTTAAACCTTAAACTAAAAATAATCCTTGAAGTCTTCTTCAAACTAAACAATAGTTTAGCTAACTAGTAAAAAATGTCTGCCTTGAGGATTATGCTCTTTTAAGAACTATCTCTATGGAATCATATTGGTGAGAGCAACTCCAAAGATTAGACAGGAACCTTAGTGAACAGTCAGTTTATGTTAATGAGGGAGAAACAATTTAGAAAAGAGGATGAGAATGGTTATATAACCTGAAGAATAATGTAATCATTTTCACTAAATGGAACATATAGAAACTGTTGAATTGTTGGATTTTTATTGTGTAGTATGTTCTCAACAACAACAAAATAAATAAAGTTATATAAAAAATTGACCACTCAAAAGATTATGTTTTGCTGTGTATATGCTGAATAACAACAAAAGTAAAATATGATAGTAACAAAACAAAAAACTGATTCCATGTCACATAACTGGCTCCATTTCATACACCTCTTCTTCATCTCCTCTGACAGTACCCTGCCTCAATGGCTTTCTTTCTGTCCCTCTCACATGCCAAATTATTCTTGACTCAGAGCCTTTCTTCATGCTGTTCCCTCAGCCTGCAATGCACTTTTCCTGGATCAAAGTATAGGTAAGGTCTCTGCTCAAGTGTTAAGCCTCTAAGAAGCCTTGACTGACTAAGAAGCCCACCACGTCACTCCCAGATGGCCTGTTTTGTTTTCTTCAGAGTACTTGTCACTTTTACACACAATCTTATTTAATTTTATATTCACATGTTTATTGTCCCACACTGTCTCTAGAATCCAAACTCCATGAATGAGAGCAAACTTGTCTGTTACTCACTCTTATCCCCAACACCAAGATCAGAGCCTGATACATAGGAGGCACTCAATAAATATTTGTTGACTGGCTGAATGAATGGCAAGATAGAGCAACCAAAGTCTCATCCCCTAACTATCCCAGTAGCACAGAAACCTTGGCCTCTGACAATTTGCATCTGAGAGACGCAGAGTCTCTATAGATGTCAAGTTTAAAACATTCCTGACAATAGAAAAAATTTACACTTTTAGAAAAATAAGTAAGTATGCCTTTGTCTCCATACAGACATTCTAGAACTCGCCCAGAAACATAATAATAAAATATTCTCTTTTAACAAGAGTAGTCATTGGTGGCACAAATGGTTAAACCCTCAACTCATAACAGAAAGACTTGGCATTGGAACCCACCTAGAGGCATCTTAGAAGAAAGGCCTGGTGACCTGTTTCTGAAAGGTTACATCCTTGAAAACTCTAGAGTACTTCTGCTCCACATCCATGGGTCCTCATGAGTTGGAATCAATTCAATGGCAAGTGGTGGTGGTGATGTGAGCAAATAGGAAGGCAGGATGCATAATGCTGCAAGCTTTGGGGTCATACTGCTTGGGTTTGAATGAAGCTCTGCCACTTATTAGCAATGCAACTTTGGGTGAGTCTCTAAGCTTCAGGTTTTTTATTTGTAAAATAATGGAAACGACAAACCAGAACTGATAGGAGGATTAAATATGTTGATCCCCTTATTGTACTTTGATTGCTTTTTGACACATGGTGACTACACTTACTATTATTTGTCAATGTTATTATCACCATTGGGAGCTCTGGTGGCATAGTGCCTAAGGCATTTGACTGCTAACCAGAAGGCTGGCGGTTCAAAGCCACTCCTTGGAAGGAAGGTTGGGCAATCTACTTCCATAGTGATACTGCCTCGGAAACCCAAGGAAAGGTCGCTATGAGTTGGATCCAATTCGAAGGCAATGGTGTATTATCATCACTGATACTATTACTTGCTAATAAAAGGTTAGTGTAAAAGCAATGAATTTGGGTTCGGGAATCTTATATTAGGAAGCCAGGCAAATGAAGAAGGCAGAATTATATAAAATTATATAAAAGCATTCTAACAGAGAATATTATTTTAGTAAGTATTATGCATTGAATAATGAGTGTCCCTCCAAAATTCATGTCCATCAGAAACTCAAAATGTGAATTTATTTGGAAATAAGGTCTTTGCAGATGTAATCAAGTTAAGATGAAATCATATTTGATTAAAGTGAGTCCTCACCCAAAATGACTGATAACCTTATAAGAAGAGAAGGGGCACAGAGACAGACACAGAGAATGCCATGAGAAGGCTGAGACAGAGGCTGGAATGATGCAGCTACAAACCAGGAATGTCTAACATTGCTGGCAACTACCAGATGCTAAAAAGAGACAAGGAACAATTCTTCCCTAGAACCTTCAGAGGGAGCATGGTCCTGCTGACCCCTTGATTTGAACTTCTAGCCTCCAGAACTGTGGGAGAATAAATTTCTGTGGTTTTAAATCACGCAGTTTGTGATCATTTGTTATGGCAGCCCTAGATTGAAAAATCTGCATACATACAAATGATACAATATTGCAAATACCACCTTGAAATCTAGAGGAAAAATACATTTTCTAAAAGAAACAGGAAGTGTAATACCTGATAAGTTGTCACAAAGTTGGCATATGTTCCAGCAAAAATGTGTTTGACTTGAACAGTCACAAGGTCTAAAAGAAAGTAAAAAATCCATGCTTAGAGAAGTAAAAAATAGATCTGATGTACTAGCAAGTCAAATTTACATATTTATTGGCAATTTATACTCCTATAAATGGATGTTGACTATGAACAGCATAAAATATTAATTTTGATAAGGTAGCATGTTACATGAATCACTTAATTTAAAATTTAATTTTTCATACACTTGAATAACAAGCGAGCTTTGGTGGCGTAGTGCTTAAGGCATTTGACTGCTAACCAGAAGGCTGGTGGTTCAAACCCACCAGCCACTCCTCAGAAGGAAGGCTGGGCCATCTACTTCAGTAGTGATACCGCCTCAGAAACCCAAGGAGGGGTCTCTATGAGTTGGATCTGACTCAAGGGCAGTGCATTTCTTTCTTTCTTTTTTTTTTTTTTGTAAAACAAAGCCCATTTAACATGCATTAAAGAGGTTGGGCTACATACATTTAAGTATTCTGATGCTTAAGAGACTTACTTAGCATCTTCTTTTGCGTTACTGTGATCTTTAGAAATGATTACCAAATACTACAGGAATCATACTTAAGAAAAAATATACAAAGTATACATTTAAAATGAAAGCATTAGAAGAAACACAGTTCTGTGGCCTTCTCTGAAAGGACGCTGGATAATATTTCTCCACCAGTGACATCAATTAATACAAAATCATAGATTAGTGGAATCACTCATACCATCAGCAGAAATCAGGCAGCTAACATCCAAGTTCTTTGTCTGGGCATCTGGATGAGTTGAGCTGCTTGTGTTATTTGGTCCATGACCAAAAGATACCACCTGACAAGTTGTGTAGACATATGCAAGGGTGTGATAACTACAAGAGAAGGAGCACATTACAATGAGGACCAGAGTACTCAGATTTTTGGGGGAAAGATGATGCTTACTAGCACAAAATAATGAATTTATCTTATACTAAGTACCCAGATCTCCTTTCATAATAGTAGTACAGGAGCCCAATAAGAAGCATGATGATAAATGGAGAAAAGATTGAAGTTGTTAAAGATTTCATATTACTTGGATCCACAGTCAACACCCATGGAAGCAACAGTCAAGAAATCAGATGAAATATTGCACTGGGCAAATCTGCTGCAAAAGACCTCTTTAAAGTGCTAAAGACCAAATATGTCTCTTTGAAGACTTGTTGTTGTTATGTGCCACCAAGTTGGACCCGATTCATAGAGACACCTCCCTGGGTTTCTGAGGCAGTATCACTACAGAAGTAGATTGCCCAGCCTTCCTTGTGTGGTGCCTAACCCAAACCATGGAATTTTCAATAGCCTCATATGCATGTGAAAGCTGGACAATGAATAAGAAAGACCAAAGAAGAGTTGATGCTTTTGAGTTGTGATGTTAGCGAAGAATACTGATAGTGCCATGCATCACCAGAAGAACAAACAGATCTGTCTTGGAAAAAGTGCTACTGGAATGTTCCTTGGAAGTGAGAATGGCCAGACTTTGTCTTAGCTACTTTGGTTATGTTGTCAGAAGCGACCATTCTCTGGAGAAGAATATCATGCTTAGGTAAAGTGGAGGGTCAACGAAAAAGGGGGCCCTAAACAGGATGGACTGACCCAGGGGCTGCAACAATGGGCTCAAGTATAGCAAGCATTTTGAGGATGGGGCATGACCGGGCAGTGTTTCATTCTGTTGTACATAGGGTCGCTATGACTCATAGCCAACACAATGGCACCTAACAACAACAGTACAGGAGAGGTACTAAATAATGTGTATATACAAATAGATGAATATTAACTTATTACTAACTTTACAGGTAGAATATTATCGTTGGGTTACAAAACTCTTTATATGGTCTCTATCATTCATGGTTTAAATACGAATGTTTTTTCTTTTAAATGAATTGGATAGATAATATTAAAAGAATCCTCATAATTAGGTTGTGCAAAACTTTGAAGATATATGCAAATATACATCATCTACAAACATGATAGACAGGTGGTCCACCACCCTAGGTCAATTTGTCAAACTATGGTGGCTTTCATGTTGCTATATTGGAAGCTATGTCACTGGTATTTCAAATACCAGCAGAGTCACTCATGGTGCAAATGTTTCATCAAAACTTCTAGATAAAACAGACTAGGAAGAAAGGACTGGTGATCTACTCCCAAAAATTATCTAATTGAAAACCTTATGGGTCACAAGGAGCTCTGGTAGCATAGTGTCTAAAGCACTTGACTGCTAACCAGAAAGCTGGTAGTGCAAACCCACCAGCCACTGCTCAGAAGGAAGATGAGGCAATCTACTTCTGTAGTGATACTGCCTCAGAAACCCAAGGAGGGATCACTATGGGTCGGGTCCGACTCGACGGCACATAACAACAACAACATGGGTCACAAGAGAATATTGTCTGGGCAATATTTTGTTGTTATACGTAAGTCCCAGCTTACTCTTCAGCAAGTGACAACAACACACATGAGATTGCTTTGTCTAATCTTGTCTTACCAACTCAAGTAGGCAAGCATCACTGTTTCTGTTATCAGTTTACCTCCCCACCTCCCAGCGTCTAGTAATGTGTTTTATACACAGTACACTTCCAATTAGTTCTTCTTAATAAATAAAATATTTTGAATAAAGGAGAAAAAAAAAACCTTGAAAAATTAGACTAGTATTTAAGAGAAATAAATATTCAGAAAGGAAAAGGAACTATAAAAATAGCAGTTTTTAGGGTTTTAAGGTTTAATAACATCCCATATGAGTCATTTCTAAGTAATACAATACTCTTTCTACCCATACTAAAGGAGTCCCTGGGTTGCACAAACATCTAGTTAAGCATTCAGCTATTAACTGAAATGGAGCCAGTTCAAAGCCGTTCAGAGCTGCCTCAATAGAAAGGCCTGGCAATCTACTTCTGAACGATCACAGTCATTGAAAATCCTATGGAGCCCAGTTCTACTCTGAAAAGGACCTGGTTGCCACGAGTCAGAACCAACTTGACAGCAACTGGTTAATGGTTACTCATGGTAAAGTCATAAAACCTATTACCTTCCACAATCTATCTGTGAAACTAGGCCATTAATTCCTTCCACAAGTTGTGGGCCACTCTTCTCAGCAGTGGGGCTGTGTCCCAACTGTCCAAAGCTGTTGTCTCCAAATGTGAACACTTTACCCTCCTGTTTAAAAAAAGGGAGGAATTAAATTAATTTCAGCCAAAAAAAAAAAATTGAAAAGCTTAAAAATTAAGTATCATAGTTAATAGGAGAACACTATGTGGGGAAATATAAGTTCTCTATAAAGAGGAGGGGTCCTTTATTACTTCTAATATTGAATGTAGAATTAATACATTAAACATTGGCATTTCCTTAAGAACTTGGCACGTAATAAATGCTTATTGAATGAATGAATGGGCTTATTAACTGGTTCAACAATAATGCCAATATTTAAATATAAAACCAAAAATACCATAGTGACCCCCTCCTTGGGTTTCCAAGGCTGTATCTCTATGGAAGTAGATTGCCCAGTCTTCCTTCCGAGGAGTGGCTGGTGGGTTTGAACCACTAGTCTTCTGGTTAGCAGTCAAGTGCCTTAGGCACTACACCACCAGAACTTCTATATTTAAGTATAGAGTCACTTTATTTATTTGGGCATTTTCCTGAATATAATCTGTTTTGAAAGTATGTTATGGTGATTAAATACAATTCTAGCTTTTTCCTACCATGTAAGAAAAACAACTGAGGGCTTCCTAATTTAAGACACAGATTTTAAACTAATAATAAAAATGTTGGTTATATTGCTTTAAAATAAACATTTCAACCACACAAATAGTTTTCAAGTCTATTCCTTATGATTATGGAGAGAATCTACCAGGGTAGAGTATCTCGTATTGTCAATACAAGAAGAAGGAGAGGAAAAGATTCAGAAGGCTGGCTCAGAAATATGCCTAGCAAAAAATGGAACAAAGTGTGTTCTAGTCTGTAGTATGGGTCATTGACAACTGCAACAATTACCTTTTTGCTTATACAAATTTCCTGTGTAAAGCTACATTATCAGTAATGACTGCTAAAAGGATTAGCTCCTATATTAATCCAATTTACTATGTATCTAAAAATATTCCCTAAAGCTGAACTTAGCTTTTGTATAAAAAACCAAACCAAACTCACTGCTGTGGAGTCGGACCCAACTCAAGCAACCCCTCCTTGGGTTTCCAAGGCAGTGTCACTATGGAAGTAGATTGCCCAATTATAAGGCTTATATTTGGTTAACCTCTCTTCTTTAGATATGTGTACATTGAATGGGTATGTCCACATATTGATCCACAGCTTGTTTTCAATAATAATAAGTGTATACACCTTGTGGTAATAGTTATTTAGGATTTTAATTTAAAAAGCAACACATTTTGGATTACCTGGGTGAGCACTGCAGTGTGCTCATAACCACAGCTGATATAAATTATACCTAGTTTCTTCAGTGCACCAATTGAACGAGGCTTGTAGCTTTGCACTGTTGAAAGAAAGCAGCATTTCTAAAGTATAATAAAAAAAATTCAGATTTCATCGTTGTTAGTAAAATACATAATCATTAAAATAATTTTAAAATGTGAACAATCTTCTAATATCAAACAGAGGCAAACCATGCTTTAGAAAAGAAAAAATCTGGTGTTTTAGAATTCATGTCTGCAAAGAATGCCTGAGGCTATTGACCTTGAAGCCAAGTTTCAAGACCTCTACATCCAATAATATTGCCATTGTATCATATTAATTTTTGTCACACAGTTGCTGTTGTTGTTAAGTGCTGTCACATAGGTTCCAACTCATAGCCACCCCGTGTAAAACAGAGCAAAGCACTGCCTAGTCCTGTGCCATCCTCACAATCCTTGTTATTTTTGAGCCTGTTGAAGCAGCCACAGTGCTAATCTATATTGTTGAGAGTCTTCTTTTTTTAATGACTCTGTTTTACCAAACACAATGTCCTTCTCCAGGGACTCGTCTCTCCTCACAACATGTCCAAAGCACATGAGACAAAGTCTAGCCATTTGAGCTTCCAAGGAGCATTCTGGTGGTACTCAGTCCAAGACAGATTTGTTTATTCTTCGAGTAGCTCATAGTATAATCAATATTCCTCACCAACACCATAATTCTAATGCATCCAATCCTTTGGTTGTCCTTATTCATTGCCCAGTTTTCATATGCACAAGAGGCAACTGAAAACACTTGGCTCAGGTTAGGCGCATCTTAGTCCTCAAAGTATCATCTCTGCTTTTTAACCCTTTAAAGTCTTTTGTAGCAGATTTACCCAAAGCATTGTGTCATTTGGTTTCTTGACTGCTGCTTCCATGGGCATTGACTGTGGATCCAAGTAAAATGAAATCCTTGACAACTTCAGTCTTTTCTCTGTTTATCATGATGTTGCTTATTGGTCTACTTGTGAGGATTTCCAACTAAAACGGAATAATAATTCACTGGAAGAACAAGACTATCTTGTTACCTGAGATGTTACTGCCACTGAGTGCCAGCTGTCCTGCGTTGTTGCTTCCCCAGCCAAATGAAGTACCAGAGAGAGACAGGGCAAAGCTGTGAGCCCCTCCTGCAGCCACCTGAGCCAGTGGGATCCCCTCAAGGGACCTCACCCTCTGTGGGCTGGCTTGGGAGGGGAACTCCTTCCCGAGGCCCAGCTGACCATGGCTATTCTTTCCCCATGAAAACACTTGGCCATCTGTGAAAAAAAAAAAAGAGGGAGAGAGAGACATTCAGAATTGCACACAATTGAATACTAAATTCAAGTAGAAGCTACCACCCTAAGTCTAAAAATCTTTAGAGCATAAATCAAGGATGAAAGAAAAAATAGGATTAAAGTATTCTGACTGAAGGCAAGGGTGATGTCAAGATCACTTTCAAAAGCCCCTTTGACAACATCCACTCTTCTCCCTCCCAGTTAATGGCACCTGTGTACTTCCAGCTGGTTAGTCAAAAAAATCCTGGAGTCATCCTTGACTCTCCGCTTCCTTTCACACTCAACTCAGCAAATTCTAAAACTTCTACCTTCAAAATCTATCAAGAATCCTTGTTCTACAACATAGTGAATGTAATTAATATCACTGAATTTTACGATAAAAATGGTTGAAATGTTTTGTTACATATATTTCACTACAATAAAAATTCATAAATGAAACATAATCTATTTGGAATCAGATCATTTTTCACTTCTCCATGGTCACCTCCTTAATCCAAGTCACATATTTTTCTTCTTGAAAATTACAAGAGCCCCTCACTGGTCTCTCTGATTCTACCTTTGTCCCATCAGTCTGTTCTCCAAAGAGTAGCCAGAGTTATATTCTTCTTGAAAAAATTTATTATGGTAAAATATATATAGCAAAATTTTCCATTTTAACCATTTTAAGTATGTAATTCAGTGGCATTAATTATATCCATAATGTTGCACAACCTTCATCACTACTTCATTTCCAAAATTTTTCATCACCCCAGATAGAAACTCTGTGCCCATCAGGCAATAACTCCCTATCCTCCCTCTGCCTTCTGATAACCTCTGATCTACTTCTGTCTCTATGAATTTGCCTATTCTGGACTTTTCATATAAGTAGGATCATACAATATTTGTCCTTTTGGCTTATTTCATTCAGCATGTTTTCAAGGTTCATCTACATTGCAGTGTGTATCAGAACCTCATTCCTTTTGATGGCTGAATAATATTCCATTGTATGAATATATCATAATTTGTTTATCCATTCATTTGTTGATGGATATTTGGGTTGTTTCCAGACTGATCTTTTTAAAACATAGGTCAGAATACCCCCTGCAGGAACTTATAATCTCATCAAATTGAGGGCCAATTCTTAACTATGGCTAATAAGCTCCACATTACCAATATTCCCCACAACCACCTCTGGGATCTCCTCTCCCCTTTGCTCATGTGAACATGTCCCTACCTTTTGACCTTTGTATCTGCTATTCCATTTGCTTGGATAATTCTTATCCCAGTTAGCATCACTGCTCCCTCCCTCCCCTTCTCCCTTTCTTTATGTCTCTGCTCATGTGTCACCTTATAAGAGAGACTGTCCCTAACTTCCTTTATAAAGATCCCTTCCCTCCACCCAGGTACATATGCTGTGTCACCTTACCATGTTTTACTTTCCTCCATAGCTCTTATTTCCATCTGTTATGTAACTATTTGCCTAGGTGTTTATTGACTCATTTCCCCTGCTATACCCCAGAATATAAGCTCCCGAGAATATAAGACCCAGAAATCAGGATCTAAGGTTTGTTCACTGCTATATTTTCTTTGCCTGGCACATTGTTGGCACTCAATGGAACAACTGAGTGGAGAGAAAAATAAGATTTTATTTTGAATTTGACTAGAGATATAATTTAGGAGCTCTGGTGGCATAGTGCCTAAGGTATTTGACTGCTCACCAGAAGGCTGGTGGTTCAAACCCACCAGCCACTCCTCGGAAAGAAGGTTGGGCAATCTACTTCTGTAGTGATACTGCCTTGGAAACCCAAGAAGGGGTCGCTATGAGTAGGATCCAACTCAATAGCAATGAGTGTTTAGAGATAATTTACAACAGATTAGAAATTGTGCTATTATAATAATTATATAGCAAAGGAATGCCAAAACATCACAGATTTTATAAGTTCTTGTATTAATGTTTATCTTTAATTCTTCTAAAGTTAATCCTACTGATAAGAAAAATTTTTGAAGGTGCATTACAAAATGACAAACTTCCATGGAAGTCTGTAAGAACTCATTTCACTACAGCAAATGCATCAGGTTCTGGACTCTAGACAGCCTTTATGATCCAGAGCAACAAAAAAACAAGTCAGTACTCAAGGAAATAATTTATATTATTAACAGAAAGAAAAGTGGGGAAGGGGAAAGACTAATATTGTACCCTTAGTTTATGCTGGGGTGGTGTAGTGCCTAAGGCATTTGACTGCTAACCAGAAGGCTGGTGGTTCAAATCCACCAGCCACTCGTCAGAAGGAAGACTTGACAATCTACTTCCATAGAGACCCCGCCTTGGAAACCCAAGGAGGGGTCACTATGAGTCTCAATCAACTAACAGCAGGGGGTTGTCTATTAGTTATACAGAAAACATTAAAGTACTTTCTCTCATTAAATCTTCTAAACCACCTGTACGTTAGGCATAAATCTTTCTACAGATGAGAAAACTGAGACTCAAGAAGGCTAAGGGACTTACTCAAGAACAAATAGCTAGAAATGGTAGGTAGAAAGAATCATACTACAGCCATGAGAAGTACTCTGGTCTCATAGACTATGTGGGGCAGTGGTTCAGATTAGGATGCAAACAAGTTTACATTCAATCCCCAATTTCTCTTAGTGTGTAACCTTGGGCAAATAAAGTCTCAGAGACTAAATTTCCTCATTTCTGAAATAAGGATATGAATAATTCTGACTGTTGTGTCTGCTAGACAATTGCAAGAGATAACATACATAAAGCTTTTAACACAATAGTGGCATATAGAAAACAATGAAGAAATGTTGGCTGTTTATAACTCAGTTATGAACTGAGGCACAGTTGCAATGATGTGTAAGACATCACCTGAGGGGCAGAAAAATGTTATGTGGATCTCCATTTAGAAATTTGAATTGAAGATGAGTGCAGAATGGGGTTGGTTAGTAGAAAAAAATGTAGAGTCAGGATTTTGACAACTTCTCTTTCTTTGATCTAAGTCAAACTGACAAATAGCCTCTAGTCTGTCTGGGTTTGCCAGTGTGAGCAAGCCAGTTAGCAGAAAGGCAAAGAGCTGGAAATAAAACTGTTCCTAGGGAGCCTGTCATGTAAGTCATGTGAGCAAAGGGGGTTCATTACAGCAATGAGATACGATTTACATACTATGAAATAAGAACAAAGAAATGGAAAAAAAATAAACAAAGAACCACACATTTTATAAAATCTAGAATTAAAAATTTCTAAATGCATTTAAATGAATCCCAAATTATTAAAAATCAACCATTATCATTCATATTCAAAAAGTTCTTTCCTTGCAGAACAGACTTATAAATTTTCAGTGGAATCTAGGCTTTCATTGAGGCTAGCTGAACCCCTGAAACTACTGTCTGGAGATAACCGTTAAACTTTAAATCTTAATCCAAAACTCTTCCCTAAAGACTTCTTTGATCCAAACAATAGTTTATCTTAAATGGTAAGGTACATCTGTTTTAAGCACTGTGCACTTTTAAAGAACTATCTACGTGAGATAAAATTGACAACAGCATCTTGACAGGTTGGGTTGGAAGCATAGGGGACAGTGACTTTAAGATAATGGTGGTGAAATAATGTGGGAAAACAGAGAAAACGGTAGTACAATTTGAAGAACGAAATTGATGTCACTGACTTGTATGTACATGTAGAAATTGTGGGAAATGGTATATCTTTTGCTATGTATCAGTCACTGCCATTGAGTCAGTTCTGACTCAGCAACCTGCATTGGATTTCTGAGGCAGTAAATCTTTACAGAAGTGGATTGCCCCATCTTCCTTCCTCAGATTAGTTGGTGCATTTGAACCACCAGCCTTCTGGTTAGCAGTCAAATGCCTTAAGCACTATGCCACCAGAGCTCCTTTTTGCTATGTATACTTCCACTAAAACAACATCAACAAAAGAAATTTAAATAAACTATGTACTTTAGTTTGAAAAATTATTTCCTATTGACACTCAGGAGACCTAAAAATCACCATATTTTTACCTTGTGATAACGCCAGGGAGTGGTAATGTCCACAGGAAACTTGTATTATTTTTATACCAGCCAGAATGTTTACTTTCCTATAATAAAAATGAGACAAAATCTTTTCATCCTTCTTTAGGGTGAGTTGCCAAGTTGACTAACATATTTAAAACTATCCCTGGTAAATCCAATCTGCAGCCTATACAACTATGAGACCAGAAGAACTAGATGGTGCCCAGCTATCAATGTCAACCACTTGGAAGGGGATCTATGTAGGAGATCCT
>NW_006921896.1:2432834-2439103 GCF_000298275.1 Orycteropus afer afer
GGAAAGTGAATTTGCTCTGTAAATTTTCACCCAAATCACAATTAAAAAAAAATTTTTAAAAAAGTGTAGTCAAGACAACTCTATGGAGCAAAAAAGAAAAAAAAAAAAAACTATTCCAGGTAATAGGTGTAGCCTAGGGAAACCATTTGATTTTCCAGTATTTTGGTAATACCTCTACTCCAAAGCCTTCAAACTTTTATTTAACAGGAGATCTACAGGACTGAATTGAAAACAAGGTACAAGAGTGATTCCAAAATAACGTGTAATGTAAAAATGGAATTTTAATGCATTATATGATGTGTTAATTTTTATTCTATACTTAATAGCCTAAAACAAAAGTAATTTTCTTCAGAGCATGAAATTTATAGAATATTGTTACCTGTATGATCTAATTTAAGCCATGTGAGATAAAGAAACCATGAGGTTGAATCATTTGAAATTGTCATTTATTGCATCAAAAACAGACAATTATCAGCAATTTCATATGGTTCAGCCTAAGAGAACTCAGAGAGGTCAAATAGCTATGAAGTTTGCAAAAGTAGGCTCAAACCCTAGTCTTTTCATTCCTAGTTCAATGCTTCTTCCCCCAAGCCACCCTGAGCTCTCTTAAGATGTAATGAACAGAGGAGGTAACAAGAAGCAACTTCCTAGTTTTAAAAAACATAGTTTTAAAAATTCCTTAAGCATGTAATTCATGAATACATAGTTCAGATCTAACTGCTCATCATAGTACTTGTCCAGTTTGTGAAGATATGTGATTTTTCCCCATTTTATTAATTATTAGAGCTCAGTGGCTTGTGACATGCTACGAGGTTGTATCCAATAAATAAAATTAAGACCAAAGGGTCACATGTTCTCATTTCACCTTGTTCTTTTCTTCCACAGGATTCTGATAAATAATAATGGGTGTTAATGGTTTTTTTCTTTCCTCCTTTCCTTGCTGTATGGTAATCACTCTAGTCAGGGACTGTGTTTGTCATAGCCATCTTTGTATCCTAGCATCTGGCATGGTGCCTGGCACATGGTACTCAAAAATAATGAATAAATTGAAGTACTTACTTAGGTATGACACTTTGTTCCTTAAATTCTCCAATCCCCAGTTGCCCTTCAGAACCAGCTCCCCATGCAAACACTCTTCCTTTGTGACAAACTACCAGGGAGTGCTCCTTTCCACAGCTCAGGAGATCAACATTCAGGGTTTTCAATGCCCTAATAGGTTCTTGGAGAAGAAAAATACCCCCCCACACACACACACACACATAAGATTATTAAGTTTAAGGTAGTGTTATCCTTCAAAATCCCTGGGTGGTGCAGTATCTTGCACTACCCTACTAACCTAAAGATTGACAGTTCAAATCCACCCAGTGAAACCTCAGAAGAAAGGACCAGCATCTGATTTTGTTAAGATTACAGTCAAGAAAACCCCATGAAGCAGTTCTACTCTGTAATACATGGGGTCACTGTCTCAACAGCAATGGTTTTAGTTTTTATTTTTTCCTTCACAAAAAAGGGTCAACAGATTCCTTGTCTCCTCCAATGAGCTTTTAAATAAAGTCCACACTAAAAATTTGAAGGGAATAAGTTCAATGGAGAACAGTCTTTACTGGAATATACCTACTATTTAAAAGGCTGGGCCCTGGGGAGGGAGGGAACCTCTAGAGAGTATGACACTTGAACAAACCAGTTATTTCTTTATGGTGGTGGTGTTGTGTGCCATTGAGTGGATTCCAACTCATAGTGAATGATAGAGTAGAAGTGCTCCATTGGGTTTTTTAGGCTGTAATTTTTATGGGAGCAGATTGCCAAGCCTTTTCTCCCAGAAATGCTTGGCTGACCTTCAGTTAGCAGCCCAGCGCATAACCATTAGGTGACCAGGGCTCCCAATTTTTTATGATACTGGTAGCAAAACCTAGCAAAATAAAAAAGCTTGAAAGCAGACAGGATCCCTTTCACTCTACTTTTCTGAGCCTCATGAGGAAATGAGTAGGGAGCCTGCTTCCCTCAGTGTGCTAGGCAGTTGCTGGGCCCCTAAGTGGGTCCCTAAAGAGCCCTGGTGGTGCAGTGATCAAAGCCCTGGGCTGTTAGTGGAAAGGGCTGCCGTTGGCACCCATCAGCTGCTCTGTGGGAGAAAGATAGGCAGTCTACTTCCATAATGATTGTTGCTGTCACTGTATGCTGTCAGTAGATTCGTCCTTATAGCAACACCTCGTGACAGCGTAGAACTGCCCCCTAGAGCTTCCTAGGCTAGCAGATCAAGACCCCTCCTTCCGCGGTGCGGCTGGGTAGGTTTGAACTGCCAACCTGTCGGTTAGCAACTGAGTATTTCTCCATTGTGCCATCTGGGAAACCCTATGAGAGCCCTATGAGAGGAATCACCTTGGCGGCAACAGGTGATTTTTTTTTTTTTTTTTTTTTGGCTTTTACGTTCATGATATTATTCTGTGTGGTGAAAAAAAAAACCATCTATAGAGTTGTATAAACACTTTATCTACAAAACCGATCATGATTTTTTTTATAAGATTAACCATATACACGGAAAAAATGTATCTAAATATTGGGAGTTGTGTTTTAGTGTCGGAATTATAAGTAATTTCTTTCCCCGTGATAAGAACGCTATACTATGCTTTTTAAAATTTTAAGAAAAGTGATGGCCCTAAGTATTTCTGAGGGAGTTGCAGGGTCCAACCCACAAAGTACGTTTAGAAGATCAGGCTAACTCCTCCAGATGGATCTCCACACAGGTGAGGAGAGGGGTCCCAAGAAAGTCTGATGGACCACATCTCTGTCCAAAGGAGCGCGGTCCAGGTTAGTTTAAACTTTCCCTTTCGCTTTCAAGAAGAGTTGGAAAATGAAACCAACCCGAGGCGGGTCTGGAAAACGAAACTTAAGTTGCACTAGGGAAGAGCCGAGCGCCGTTTTCCCTCTCCTCTGGCAGCCAAAGAGGTCAGCTGTTGGACCCCCCCAGCGTCTCTCCCTGGCGTTCTGCTCTCGTAAAGGTTACAGCCTAAGAAACCCTATTGAGCTGTTCTACTCTGTCATATGGAATCACTGTGCCTGGAAATCCATGACCAGCACACATCAACTCTCTCAATAGAGCATAGGTTCCCAAAACTGCCCGCCGACACTCCAGCCGGTGCTTCGCGCTCCAGCTAGCCGTACCTGGGCCCTAGCGCTCACCTGGTCTCCTCCGGTGGGACACGCCCTTCTGGCCCAGCTGGCCTCTGTCGTTGTCCCCGCAGGAGTGGACAGCACCATCGCTCAGCAGCAGTAGCGAGTGGCGCTCGCCGGAGTCCGCCTGCCGGAGCCTCGCACCGCCAGCAGCCTCCTGGCGCAGCGGAACCCTGGAGCCTCTGCCCCAGCAGAAGTACATCCCTCTTCGCGCCGAAGCCCTTGCAGAGGCTACTGTCCGCTCCAACCCAGAGAGGCTCCCAAAGGTCCGGAAATCCGAGGTATGAGTGGTACAACCTTCCTCAGGTCTCAACCTGCCTTCCAGTTGGTCCCCAGGAGTTCTCTATTGATAAGCGCTCTGGTGGCATAGTGCCTAAGGCATTTGACTACCAGAAAGCTGGTTCACACCCACTAGCCACTCCTCAGAAGGAAGGCTGGGCAATCTACTTCCCTAGTTTCCGCCTTGGAAACCGAAGGAGGGGTCACTATGACTCGATGGCAGTGCCAAGCCAAGCAGCCCTGAGCCTGTGCACCCCAATTTATACTTAATACTTTACAAAATCCTTCTAGATATTTTATCTCATGAGGGCTCCTAACTACAGTGTATGTAGGCTTGAGAGAGGATACAGTTCATCTTCATCATAGAAGAAGAGTTTAGGCTCAGAGATGAGTGAGTGTCCTGAGTTGCAAATGAGTAAGTGGAATAGCCTATGATTTTTCTTCCCACTAAACTACCACACCTAATGAACTTTCTCAAGGAACTCCAAATAAAAATAGGAAATCAACCTAAATTGACTGTTATCATGTTTCAAATCAAATCCTGAAGACTATTTTTACCTAATATTTCTTACCATACTTTTGTTCTTGTTGTTAGGGGCTGTCGAGTTGGCTCTGACTCATAGTGACCCTATGTATAACAGAACAAAATATTGCCTGGTCCTGTGCCAGCCTCACAATCCTTGGTATATCTGAGCCCGTCGTTGTAGACAATGTATTGTAGTCAATCCATCTCATTGAGGATCTTCCCCTTTTTTGCTGACCCTCCACTTTACCAAGCATATATCCTTCTCCAGGGAAGGGTCCTTTCTGACAACTTGACCAAAGTACGTGAGACAAAGTCTGGCCATTCTTACTTCCAAGAAGCTTTCTGGAAGAGTTCTTCCAGAACAGATTTGTTCATTCTCCTGGCAATCCATGGTACTTTCAGTATTCTTTGCCAACACCACCACTTAAAAGAATCAACACTCCTTTGGTCTTTCTTGTTCATTGTCCAGCTTTCACATGCATATGAGGCTATTGAAAATACCATGGCTTGGGTTAGGTTCACCTCAGTCTTCAAAGAGATGTCTTTGCTCTTCAGTACTTCAAAGAGGTTTTCTGCAGCACATTTGCCTAGTGCAATATGTTGTCTGATTTCTTGAGTGCTGCTTCCATCAGTGTTGATGTTGGAAACAAGTAATATGAAATCTTTGCCAACTTCATCTTTTCTCCATTTATCATGATGCTGTTTTTTTGGTCCACTTGTAAGGATTTTCATTTTTTTATGTTACCTTTCATCAGTAAATGCTTCAAGTCATCTTCACTTTCAGCAAGCAAGGTTGTGTCATCTGCATATCCCAGGTTGTTAATGAGTCTTCCTCCAATCCTGATGCCACATTCTTCTTCATATAGTCCAACTTCTCGGATTATTTGCTCAGTGTACAGATTGAACAAGTATGATAAACGATACAACCCTGATACACTCTCTTCCTGATTTTAAACCATGCACTATCTATCCCCTTGTTCTGTTTGAACAACAGCCTCCTTGTTTATGTACTCCTCATGAGCACAATTTGGTGTTCTGGAATTCCAATTCTTTGTAATGTTATCCATAATTTATTATGATCCACACTGTTGAATGCTTTTGCATAGTCAATACTACACAAGCAGACATGTTTCTGGTATTCTTTCCTTTCAGCCAAGATCCATCTTACATCAGCAATGATATTCCTCATTCCACATCTGCTTCTGAATCCACCTTGCATTTCTGGAAGTTCCCTGTCAATATATTGTTGCAACTATTTTTTAATTACCTTCAGCAAAATTTGGTGGGCTTGGAGGCTGCGTTTTGCTTGAATGTGGCTCTATATTAAGGCAGAGACCTGAGGTAGGCAGACCTGGGGCTTGGAGACTGCTTTTCACTTGAGTGTGGCTCTATATTAAGGCCAGGGCCTGAGGTAGGCAGGCTGGGGCCTTGGAGGCTGCTTTTCACTTGGATGTAGCTCTATATTAAGGGAGGGGCCTGAGGTAGGCACGCTTGGGGCTTGGAAACTGCTTTTTACTTGAGTGTGGCTCTATATTAATGCCAGGGCCAAAGGTACACAGGCCAGGGGCTTGGAGGCTGCTTTTTGCTTGGATGTCACTCTATATTAAGGCTGGGGTCTCAGGTCAGCAGGTGCAGAAGGGTTAGGAGCAACTAAGGGAGACAAACTTGTCAGTTTGTCGTCCTATGGTGGCTTACGTGTTGCTGTGAGGCTGGAGGCTATACAACAGGAGTTGCAAAATGCCAGCAGGGTTACCCATGGTGGAGAGGTTTCAGTGGAGCTTCCAGGCTTCGACAGGGCCCCCAGGCTCTGTCCGAGCACACAGACTGTGATGGAGTTCCTGTGGGCCCAGCAGGTAGTTGGGAGTGGAGTATGGCTGCACCTCTGTTCACCAAGCGGGTGGGGGGTATAAGAGTAACAAGAGGAATGTCTCACCCTTTCAGTCTTGGGGGTCTAGATCCAGAGTGTCCTTGGGGTTGCTGGCAAGCAGAACCTGTTCTTAAGCCCCTGGAATCTGCAAAAGCGCTGTCTCTTTAAATATCCAAAATGGTCAAGCCACCTGTGCACATTCAAAATGGCAGCGCTTTCTGGACAGGCAAAACTCCACAGCTCAGCCTGCGTTTCTCTTACCAATTTGGATGACTTTGATTTCCCTTTCTTGCCTTATGGCCTTGACTAGGACTTCTAGTACAATGTTGAGTAGAAGTGGTGATAGAGGGCATCTTTGTCTGGTTCCTATTCTCAAGAGGAATGGTTTCAGTCTCTCTCCATTGAGAATAATGTTGGCTGTTGATTTTG
>NW_006921896.1:2441108-2441574 GCF_000298275.1 Orycteropus afer afer
TCATTTTTCTTTGAGGTTACCCTATGATTTATAATTTCCTCCCCAAGTTTAGGGCAGTCTATTTTATCTTGCAACTCTCTTAACCTCTTCACCATTTAGAAGTTCTGTAACTACCCAGTCTTTTCCCTCTTTTTGTTTATAGTTGTCCTCACTTGCTAATTGATGCCTCTGAGTCCCTGTTTCAATCTTGTAAGCTCATTTTACTTTGCATATGTCCATAGCTTTGGTTTCTGAGTTATGTCATCTTGTGTATCAATGGTCATTTGTCATTTGTTATTTTTAGTTCCCTAGTCAAAGGACTCCCTTTAGCATGTCTCGTAAGGTTGGTCTGGTTTTAACAAATTCCCTCAGTTTCTGCTTATCTGGAAAATCTCTTAACTTCCCCATTATATTTGAGGGACAATTTTGCCAGGTATATAATTCTTGGTTGAAAATTCTTCTCTTTCAGGGTTTTATATATACCATC
>NW_006921896.1:2442555-2444923 GCF_000298275.1 Orycteropus afer afer
TTGTTGTCTCCTACTCAGTTAGACACATATTACAATTGAATAACCATCAAAAAACTAAAAGCACATGGACAAAAAACACACCATGTAATCACACAGAAACAGTGATGAGAAAAAGAAAAAAGGGAAAAAGAAGAAGAAAAAACAAGAAAACGTGCAATATCTGGGGATAGGGACTATGAGAAAAAAAAAGTAGAGAAGGAGAATAATGAAGGAAAAAAATGAGAGAAATCCAAAAAGAAAAACAAGGAATGGGGTTATTCATGAGAAAAAAAGGTGGACAAAAAAAAAACAAAAAAACACTTAAATTAAAAAAAAAAAAAGAAAAGAAAAGAAATTCCAACCAGGAACAGGGAAAAGAAAAAATGCTGAAAACTAGCACCTGGAAGGGAAGATTAAAAATAATGGTAAAAAGGACAAAAATATTAATAATAATAATTATTTTAAAACAGACAAATACAAGCAAACTAATCACCAGATAAAAGAAAGCAAAAAAGGAAAAAATAAAAAAAGAGAAAAAAAAAAAAATCAGTGGAGGACACGGCAGGGCATCCAGCCTCCATCTGAGCACACAGACTGTGATGGAGTTCCTGTGGGCCCAGAAGGTAGGTGGGAGTGGGGGATGGCTGCAACTCTGTTCACCGAGTGGGTGTGTGGTGTAAGAGTAACAAGAGGAATGTGGTACCTTTTCAGTCTTGCAGGTCTGAAGTGTCCTTGGGGTTTCTGGAAAGCAGAACATGTTTTTAAGCCCCAGGAATCTGTGAGAGAATTGTCTCTTTAAATATCCAAAATAGTCAAGCTGCTTAAACCTTCAAAATGGCGGTGCCCTCCAGACTAGCAAAAGTCCACAGCTCAGCCTGCCTTCCTCTTCACCTTCTCCGTTTATTCCCCAGCCACCATAGCAGTCCTCTGTTCAGTCCCTGGCTAGCAGGGATGATCTTTAGGTTAATTCTCTAGGTCTGACCACCACTCAGCAATCTCCAAGCTGTTTGTGCTGTCAGGATCGCTCAGGATCGCTGCCAGACCACAGCTCTGTCTGTCTCCTTTTTTGGTATTTTCACGCAAATTCTTCTGCTAGTTTGGGTTTAGTACACTTCTATATCCTTCCCTTCAAGGTCCAAGATTATCTTCTGTGTCTGTGTTAATTGGTTTCCCTTTTCTTTGTTGAAGAGGGGCTGTGCAGTCTTTCTGCCTAGTCTGCCATTTTGCGGGAACTCCACAAGTAAAATCTTACTGAAGATAATTCAAAAATGGTTGCAGCAGTATATTGACAGAGAACTTCCAGTAATGCAAGCTGGATTCAGAAGAGGACATGGAATGGAGATATCATTGCAGATGTCAGATGGATCTTACCTGAAAGCAAAGAATACCAGAAAGATGTTTACTTATGTTTTATTGACTATGCAAAAGCATTTGATTGTATGGATCATAACAAATTGTGGATAACAGTGAGAAGAATGGGAATTCCAGAACCCTTAATTATACTCATGAGGAACCTGTACATAGATTAGGAGGCTGTTGTTCAAACAGAACAAGGGGACAATGCATGGTTTAAAATCAAGAAGAGAGTGTGTCAGGGTTGCATCCTTTCACCATACTTATTCAAATTGTATGCTGAGCAAATAATCAGAGAAGCTGGATTATATGAAGAAGAATGTGGCAACAGGATTGGAGGAAAACTCATTAACAAACTGTGATACACAGATGACACATCTATGCTTGCTGCAAGTGAGGATGACTGGAAGCACTTATTGATGAAGATTAAAGACTAGTCTACAGTATGGATTATACCTCAATATAAAGAAAACAAATATCCTCACAACTAGTCCAATAAACAGCTTCACGGTGGATGGAAAAAAGATTGAAGTTTTCAAGGAAGTCAGATTACTTGGTTCTACAATCAGTATCAATGGAATCAGCAGGCAAGACATCAGACAATGTATTGCATTGGGCAAATCTGCTGCAAAGAACCTCTGTCACATGATGAAGAGCAAAGATGTCTCCTTGAAGACTAAGGTGTGCCTAACCCAATCCATGGTATTTTCAATTGCCTCTGATACATGTGAGAGCTGGGCAGTGAATAAGGAAGACTAAAGAAGAATTGATGCCTTTGAGTTGTGTTGCTGGAGAAGAATATTAAAAGTACCATGGACTGCTTCTGGTAAGATGGAGGAACAGGCAGACAAGCGACACAGACCCTCTTCAACAAAGAAAAGAAAAAACAATTGACATAGATATAGAAGATAATCCTGGAGCCCTGAGCTTTGAAAGGAGATATACAGAAGTGGACTAGGCACCAACTAGTGGAAAAAACTGAATGAAAACAGCAAGTACAGAGATGGTCAGAGCTGCAGACTATCAGCTACTCTGA
>NW_006921896.1:2445953-2446745 GCF_000298275.1 Orycteropus afer afer
TGAGAAAATTGTCCAAGATTTGTTGGAGGAGAACTTCCCTGATATGATGAAAGATGAGAATATATCCATTCAGGAAGTCCAATGAACACCAAACAAGACAGACTTCAAAAGCAAAACACCAAGACATATCATCAAACTCACCAAAACCAAAGACAAAGAAAGAATCCTAAAGGCAGCACGGGAAAAACAAAAAGTTATCTACAAGGGACAACCAATAAGACTAAGCTCAGATTTCTCAACAGCAACCATGGAGGTGAGAAGACAGTGGGATAGTATATATAAAACACTGAAAGAGAAAAATTTTCAACCAAGAATTATGTACGCAGAAAAATTGTCACTCAAATATGATGGTGAAATTAGGACATTTCCAGATAAGCAGAAATTAAGGCAATTTGTTAAAACCAGACCAACCTTAAAAGAGATGCTAAAGGGAGCCCTTTGGAGAGAGAAGCAACAACAGCAAACAACTAACCATTAACAAACATGATGATATAACCCAGAAACCAACCCAGCTAGGGAAGTATCCAAAGTAAATAAACCTACAAGATTGTAAACAGAGAACTGGAGACACCAACCGACAAATGAGGACAATTCCAAACCAAAAAGAGGGAAACAAACCTGTGTCGTTACAGAACTTCTAGATGGTAGGGAAGTCAAGACATCTACAAGATAAAATGGACTGCTCTACACCTGCGAAGAAAACTATAAATCACAGGGTAACCTCAAAGAAAAATGATAAACCTTCACATCAAAATAAAAAAGAGGGCTAGCATAAATATTCAGCAAATACTA
>NW_006921896.1:2447179-2448398 GCF_000298275.1 Orycteropus afer afer
GCAGGCTGAGCTGTGGAGTTTTGCCTGTCTGGAGACGCTGCCATTTTGAATGTGCACAAGCAGCTTGACCATTTTGGATATTTAAAGAGACAGCGCTCTTGCAGATTCCAGGGGCTTAAGAACAGGTTCTGCTTGCCAGCAACCCCAAGGACACTCTGGATCTAGACCCCCAAGACTGAAAATGTGAGACATTCCTCTTGTTACTCTTATACCCCACACCCGCTTGGTGATCAGAGGTGCAGCCATACTCCACTCCCACCTACCTGCTGGGCCCATAGTAACTCCATCACAGTCTGTGTGCTCAGAAGGAGCCTGGGAGTCCTGCCCTGTCCTCCACCAATTTTTTTTTTCTCTTTTTTTATTTTAGTTTTTCTTTTTCACTTTCTCTTTTTCTGGTGCTAAGTTTGCTTGTATTTTTAAAATTTGTTTAAAAATAACTATTATTATTAATATTTTTGTCCTTTTTACTATTATTCTTATTCTTCCCCTCCCCAGGTCCTAGTTTTCAGTTTTTTTCTTTTCCCTATTCCTGGTTGAAATTTTTTTTTTTTTTTTTTGGTAATTTAATTTTTCCACTCTTTTTCTTGTGGTTCACCCCATTGCTTATTTTCCTTTTTCTCATTTTTATTCTTCATTATTCTCATTCTCTACCTTTTTCTCTTAATGCCTTATCCCCAGATATTGCAGGTTTTCTTGTTTTTTTCTTCTTATTTTTCCCTTTTCTCTATTTTTGGTTACTCTTCCTGTGTGATTACATGGTGGGCTTTTTGTCTCTGTGCTTTTAGTTTTTGGATCATTATTCGATTGTAATTTTTGTCTAACTGGGTGGGAGACAGCAACAGTCCCTATAAGACACAACTACACCCACACCTCCTGCAACATCACTTACTGAGTGAGAGAGCCACTTCCTCCTTCTCCACAACGGGCCAATGAAAAAAAAAACCACCAAGAAGAGCCTGAATCACCCTTGGCTGCTCTTCACAAACAGTTTACAGGGATCTAAATACAACAAAACCAAGATGCCTTGGAGACAACAGACCATCACAGTCCACACAAAGAAGCAGGATAAAGTGGTAGAAACAAGGGAGCAGGATACAGACCCAGAACATATTCCTGAGGAAGAAGCAGCATTGGACCTCTCTGATAAGAAATTCAAAAGAGTTATATTTAGGTATCTTTAAAGGATCGAGAGAAAGACCACAGAAAAAACTTTAGAAAA
>NW_006921896.1:2468643-2482084 GCF_000298275.1 Orycteropus afer afer
CACTCAACCAGGCCCAGCCAACTTGACACACAAACATAACTACCACAGTTGGTAAAGCGGAGGGTCAACAAAGCAGGGGAAGGCCCTCAATGAGTTGAATAAACAGTGGCTGTGATGATGAGCTCAAGTATAGCAAGGATCGTGAGGCTGGCACAATATCAGGCAGTGTTTCATTCTGTTGTGCATATGGTTGCTATGAGTTGGAGACGATTCGACAGTACCTAGCAACAACAACAGCAAGATTTTACTTGCATGCAATATTAATGATATTGTTTGATAATTTCCATATTCTGTTGCAGCACCTTTCTTTGGAATGGGCATTAATATAAATTTATTCCAGTCAGTCGGCCAGGTAGCTGTCTTACAAATTATTTGGCATAGATGAGTAACTGCCTCTCCTCAGGATCAGTTTGTTGAAATATCTCGGTGGGTATTCTGTCAAATCCTGGAGCCTTGTTTTTTGCCAGTTCCTTCAGTGCAGCTTCGACTTCTTCCTTCAGTACCATTGGTTCTTGATCATATGCCATCTCCTGAAATAGATGGAAATCAACCAATTCTTTTTGGTACAGTATCTCTGTGTATTCCTTCCATCTTCTTTTGATGTTTCCTGCATCATTCAATATTTTGCCCACAGAACCTTTCAATATTGCAACTTGAAGTTTGAAATTTTTCTTCAGTTCTTTCAGTTTGAGAAATGCTGAACATGTTCTTCCCTTTTAGATTTCTAACTCCATGTCTTTGCACATTTCATTATAATAATTGACTTTGTCTTCTCAAGCTGTTCTTTGAAATATTCTGTTCAGTTCTTTTATCTTGCCATTTTTCTATTTGCTTTAGCTACTGTTTATTTAAGAGCAATTTTCAGAGTCTCTTCAGACATCCGTGTTGGTCTTTCTTCCTTTCCTTTGAATGACCTTTTGCTTTTTTCATGTAAGATGTTATTGATGTCATCCCACAGTTTGTCTGGTTTTTGGTCATTGGTGTTCATTGCATCAAATCTGTTCTTTAAATTCAGGTGGGATGTAATCAAGGTTATATTTTGGCTTTCATGGCCTTGTTTTAATTTTCTTCACCTTCAAATTGAACTTGCATATGAGCAGTTGATGGTCTGTTCCACAATCAGCTCCTGCCCTTGTTTTGGCTAAAGATACTGAGATTCTCCATCGCCTCTTTCTACAGATACAGTCAACCTGATTCCTGTGTACTCCATCTCATGAAGTCCACATGTGTAGCCACTGTTTATGTTGTTGAAAAGAGGTATTTGCAATGAATGTCATTGGTCTTACAACATTCTGTCATGTGATCTCCTGCATTATTTCTGTCACCAAGACCATATTTTCCAACTTTTGTTGATTATTTTTTGTTTCCAACTTTTGCATTCCAATCCTGGATAATCATCAATACATCCTGATTGCATGTTTGGTCAATTTCAGACTGCAGAAATTGGTGAAAAAAAAAATCTTCAATTTCCCCATCTTTGGCTTTGGTGGTTGGTGCATAAATCTGAATAACAGTACTATTAACTGGTCTTTCTTGTAGGTGTATGGATGTTATCCTATCACTAACAGCATTAGATCTTGAAATATTTTTTGTGACAATGAATGCCACACCCTTTTTCAATTTGTCAGTCCTGGCATGGTAGATCATAAGGTTGTCTAATTCAAAATGGCCAATACCTGTCCATATCTGGTCACTGATGCCTAGGATATCGATCTTTATATGTTCCTTTTCAGTTTTGACAACTTCCTATTTTCCTAGATTCATACTTCATACATTCCACATTCTGATTATTAATGTTTGTATTTGTTTCTTCCCATTTTGAGTCATGCCATATCAGCAAATGGAGGTCCCAAAAGCTTTACTCCGTTCACATTATTAAGGTGGAGTCTACTTTGAGGTGGCAGTTCTTCCTCAGTCGTATTTTGAGTGCCTTCTAGTCAGAGGGGCTCATCTTCTGGCACTATATTGGACAATGTTTCAGGGTTATTCATAATATTTTCCAGTAATATATCAGACTGTGTTTCACTGCTATTCATAAAGTTTTCCCTAGCCAATTCTTTGAGAAGTGGATGACCTCTTCCTTCTTCCAGGTCTGTCTTAATCTGGAAGCTCCACTGAAACCTCTTCACCTGGGTGACCCTGCTGGTATTTGAAATACTGGTGGCATAGACTTCAGTCTCACAGCAACATGCAAGCCACCACGGTGGGACAAACTGACAGATGAGTGGTTGGCTATAGTTTTAGGGGTGTTTATTTGTTTGGTACTGATTTTCCCCTAACAGTGATTTTTTTGGGGGTGATTTGGGTGAAAATTTACAGACCAAATTCACTTTCCATACAGCTGTTCACATACACTTTGTCTCATGACATTGACCATAATTTACCACAATGCAACAGCTCCCCTCCCACTTCCTCCCAATAAATACCTCTTCCCTTTGTCCATCCCTCCATGAACTCCTGCCCCCTGAGCTGTCTCCCTGTGCATAAGTAGCCCTTCTTTCTTCCATGATTGTTCTCTCCAAAGAGTGTGTCTACCTGAGGTAAAGGTTCAACTCATATGCCTGTCTTTTCTTTGGCTGGAAACCACAGATATGGGTTCAATTCCAGACCTGAAGGGCAGCTAGGGGCGATAGTCTCAGTGGTTCCACAGGCTCTATCAGACCAGCAAACCTGGTCCCCCTTGTTTTTTTTCTCCAAATGATTTTGAGTTGTGTTCCACATTGTTCTCCCTCTCTATCCAGGATCTCCTACATGGATCCCCTTCCAAGTGTTTGATGGTGGTAGCTGGGCACACCATCTAGTTCTTCTGGTCTCATAGTTGCATAGGCCGCAGATCGGATGGTGTACCAGTTGCTAGGACTAATTGCTTCCATGAATTTTTGGTTTTCTTCATTCTTCTTTGCTCTGGATGAGGAGAGTGAGGAGAGACCTATAATTGTATCTAGAAGGCAGTTTGCAAGCTTTTAAGATCCCAGTTGCTACTCACCAAAGTAGGAGGTGGAACAACATTTTGTGTAGTACCTTATGCCAATTGAGTTTGATGTCCTCAGCGACTATGGTTCCGAGCCCCCAGGTTCAACTACTCAGTCCCTCTGAGTAGCTGGCTGTGACCAAGAAGTGACTACAACCTTGCCTCTTGTTAGCTCTACTATATACCTGGGAATTCAGATCATACAAATAAACTTATACGACCATTGTCTGCCGACCCTCTACATAGTCTTGGGTACACTCCCCACTTCATAGACACACCTACTAATTCAGCCTGTCCACCCATTTATGTACCCATATACCCATGCCTTACAGTGATTTTTGAAACAGAGAAGGGAAAGAAAATAAACAAAATTTCCTAACTATCTACCATATGCCAGTTTCTCAATATATTTTCCTACTGTATCTTTACAATAGCCCTGTAAAGTCCATATATACCCCCATGCAGTTGAAGAAGCTGAGCCTCAGAAAATTTAAGTAAGTCCCTGCACAATTTAAAAAAAAAAAAAAAATCAACAAAAAAGGGGAAGATAAGTGGCTGACCCCAGATTCAAACCCACATTTTTCTCCATCCTCTTTTCACCAAACAGCACTAACCCAAAGTGAGGTGAGAAGAATATTAGAAAGGGGATGTGAAAGAGGACAAGGTTACAAAAAGTCATCATGGAACCAATTCAATTAGGTTGAGGAAAAACAGAATAAACCAGTGGGGGGAGGGAGGGAAAAAAAAAAACAAAACACTCACTGCCATCGAATCAGTTCTGACTCATAGCAACCCCTCCTTGGATTTCCGAGGCAGTATCTCTACGGAAGTAGATTGCCCAATCTTCTTTCCAAGGAGTGGCTGGTGGACTTGAACCAGCAGCCTTCTGGTTAGCAGTCAAATGTCTTAGGCACTATGCCACCAGAGCTCCCAATAAACCAATAAGGAGGGAGGAAAAAGTCTGAGGTAAATCCCTGCAGTTCAGGTAGGAGAACAGTTGAGAAGATGTAGGGCTTTTGCTTTCCTCTGCCTTCCTCTTCCTACTGTCTCTTCTACTTTAACTCTCATTATTCCAAGTTCAAAGTCTGTGCTACTGATCCAGCCCTTAGACAGGACAAATGGAAAATGGGACATATTCCATACATTAGCATAGTCTATCATTCACTCCCACTGCCACTCCAATCACCTCCAAGTGACAAATGTTGTAAAATGTTCCTTTGGAAAGGAGCAAGATTGCCCAGTACAAGTTACTGAGGGGAAAACAGCCTACTCAAAACCCATTTTAAGTCTCCTTATAGAAGATGGGGCAATCTACTTCCATACTGATACTGCCTCAGAAACCCAAGGAGGGGTCCCTATGAGTCGGGTCCGACTCAATGGCACATAACAACAACAACAACAACATAGACGAGAAGGAGTCCTTGGGTGGTACAACTGGTAAGCACAATTGGCTGCTTGCTGAAAGCTTAGAGGTTCGTGAGCACCCAGAGAAGCCTAGAAAGAAAGGCCTGATGATTTGCTTCAGAAAAATCAGTGATGAAAACTCTATGGAGAACAGTTCTGCTATGACATACATGGGGTCATCATGAGGCAGAGTCCATTCAACAGCAGCTGGTTTTTTATAGAAAGAAAATGCTAGTTTTGAATGTTATCTCTAGATGGCAGTGTTAGTCAGTCTGATCTTCTGCAATCATAAAACTACTAATACTATACTTTTTCTCAGGTTGATAGATAAACTAACGGACATCTCTTCTGTACAGGTAATCTTGTAATTATCTGTACAGATTTTTATAATTTAATTCCACATGTCCATCATAGTATTTTATTACTTAAATTACTTATAAAAAAAAGTACAATATGCTACATTCATTGTTGTTATTATAGTAAAACCTAGTTTATATGAAAGTAGCTCTGGTGCCGTAGTGGGTAAGACATTTGGAAGCTAACCAGAAGGTGAGCAGTTAAAATCCACCATCTTCCCCACGGGAGGAAGATGAGGCAATCTATTTCCATAAAGAATTACAGTCTCAGAAACCCAATGGGGTTGCTATGAGTTGGAATTGACTCAATTGCAGTGGAGTTTATATGAAGTCTGCTAGCCCTCTCAAAGCTCTAGAACGTAGTACTGAAGTAGGGAGAAAGAAGAAGAAATGGTTGCTACTGAAGCTTCTAAATAATTGCCCAATAGTAAATGGCAGACTTCCTGAGATTTATATTTTAAACATTATTTAACTTAATTCATTAACCTATGTGAATTAGTGGTGGTGTAGTGCCTAAGGCATTTGACTGCTAATCAAAAGGCTGGCAGTTCAAACCCACCAGCCACTCCTTGGAAGGAACGTTGGGCAATCTACTTCCACAGGGATACCGCCTTGGAAACCCAAGACGGCAGTGAGTTTGGTTTTTTTGGTTGGTATGTAAACTAGTAGATCCTTCTTTTTATAAATTAGGTAGGATTAGCCTTGACTATTTAAAATAAAGCCCCCAAATAATGATGGTTTAATGATATATAAGTTTTTTTTCTCTCTCACATAAAAAGTCCAGAAGTAAGCAGCCAACAAGGGCTGTTGTGGCAGCTCTGTGATTTTTCAGGACCTCAGGCACCTTCTATCTTTCTGTTTCACATGAGAACTTAATTTCCTTCCTTATGTTCTAATATCGCTTCATATTCTAAGATGGCTGCTGGAGTTTTAGCTATCACAATTCTATTCCATACGGTCAGAAGAACAAATGAGGTCACTGTCCTGAAATCTCACACAACGCTTCTGTTTATATCTGATTAACAAAACTTATTATAATATAGCTATACTAGTGGCAAGGAGCTGTGGTGGCATAGTGGTTAAAACATTCAGCTGCCATCCAAAAGGTTGGCAGTTTGAATGCACCAGCTACTCTGTGGGAGAAAGATGAAGCAGTCTGCTCCTCTAAAGATTTATAGCATTGGAAATCCTTTATGGTGAGGCAGTACTATTCTGTCCAAACTGGTCACTATGAGTTAGAATCGACTTGATGGTAGTGGTTTTTTTTTTTTTTTTTTTTTTAATGCAGTTTTTAGCTAAGCACATTGTGACACCAAATAAAATTAAGTTTTTTTTTTTTTCTTTTTCAACCAAGGAAAGAGTAGGGAAATAAATATTAGGTGTCAACATGCAGTCTCTCCATAACATGCCAACAATGAAATTAAATGTTTGGTTCAAACAAGTATAAAGGTCAAAATTGACTTCATGAGCATGGAACTGGTAAAGTCACACAGGACCCGGGTCTAAGAAGGGTTCCACATGCTGCTGACACTATCTTGGGATTTTTAATAATTTTTCTTTGAACTTTTTTATAGTAAGTGAAGTTTGTTGGGGCAGTGGATCATGTGTGTGAGTAGACATGTCTCTGCCCTTCCAGGCTGCCTCATTCGTATATTGTTGTTATTAGGTGCCATCAAGTTTGTTCCAACTCATAGTGACCCTGTGTACAACAGAACAAAACACAAGTTAGTCCTGCACCATCCTCACAATCCTTGCTATGTTTGAGCCATTGTTATACCCAGTGAGTCAATGCATCTCAGTGAGGGTCTTTCTCTTTTTCCCTGACCCTCTGCTTTACCAAGCATAAAGTCATTCTCCAGGCACTGGTCTCTGTTGATAACATGTCCACAGTATGAGATGAAGTCTTGCCATCTTTGTGTCTAAGAAGAATTCTGGCTGTACTTCTTCCAAGACAGATTTGTTTATTATTCTGGCAGTCCATGGTATAATCAATATTCCTCACCAACACTATAATTCAAATGTATCAGTTCTTTGGTTTTTCTTATTCATTGTCCAATTTTTTCATGCAAAAGAGATGATTGAAAATACCATGGCTTGAGTCAGGCATATCTTAGTCCTTAAGGTGATATCTTTGCTTTTGAATACTTTAAAGAGGTCTTTTGTAGCAGATTTGCTCCAATCAACACATCATTTGATTTTGTTACTGTTGCTTCTATGAGTGTTCATTGTGGATCCAAGTAAAATGATATCCTTGACAATGACAACCTCTTTTCCATTCATCATAATATTGCTTATTGGTCGAGTTGTGAGGAGTTTTACTTTCTTTATGTTGAGGTGTATTCCATACTGAAGGCTGTAGCCTTTGATCTTCAACAGAAAGTACTTCAAGTTCTCTTCACTTTCATCAAGCAAGGTTCTGTCATGTGCATATTGTAGGTTGTTAAGAAGTCTCCCTGCAGTTTTAATGCAGTGTTCTTCTTCATATGGGGCAGGTTCTCAGATTATTTGCTCAGCATGCAGATTGAATAAGTGTGGTGAAATGATACAACCCTGATGCACACCCTTCCTGATTTTAAACCCTGCAGTATCCCCTTGTTCTGCTTGAACAACTGCCTCTTGATCTATGTATAGGTTCCGCATGGGCACACTTTAAAGTGTTCTGAAATTCCTGTTCTTTGCAATGTTATCACAATTTGTTATGATCTACACAGTAAAATGTCATTACATAGTCAATAAAACACAGGTAAACATCTTTAGTATTTTCTGCTTTTAGGCAAATTCCACCTGACATCATCAATGATACCCCTCATTCCACATTGTCTTCTGACTCCAGCTTGAATTTTATATCTTTTTGAATTGTTGTTGTTAGGTGCCATCGAGTCATCTCCGACTCATAGTGACTCTGTGCACAGCAGAACGAAACACCGCTCAGTACTGTGCCAGCTTCACGATCCTTGCTATACTTGAGCCCATCACCGCTGCCACTGTATCAATCCATCTCATTGAGGGCCTTTCCCTCTTTCACTGACTCTCCAACTTACCAAGCATCACATCCTTTTCTAGGGAATGTTCCCTTCTGACAACATGACCAAAGTATGTAAGACGAAGTCTGGCCATTCTTGCTTCCAAGGAACATTCCAGCTGCACTTCCTCCAGGGCAAAATTGTTAGTTCTTTTAGCTGTCCACAGTACTTTCAGCATTCCTCACCAACACCACAACTCAAAAGCATCAACTCTTCTTCGGTCTTCCTTATTCATTGCCCAGCTGTCACATGCATATGAGGTGACTGAAAATACCACGGTTTGTGTCAGGCGCACTTTAGTCCTCAAGGAGACATCCTTGCTCCTCAGCACTGTAAAGAGGTCCTTCGCAGCTGATTTGCCCAGTGCTATATGTCATGTGATGTCCTGACTGCTTCTTCCATTGGCATTGATTGTGGAACCAAGTAATGTGGTCTTTGACAACTTCAATTTTTTCTCCATTTATCATGATGCTGCTTATAGGTCCAGTTGTGAGGATTTTTGTTTTCTTTATATTGAGATGTAATCCATACTGCAGACTGTATTATTCAAACTTCATCAGTAAGTGTTTCAAGTCATCCTCACTTTCAGCAAGCAAAGTCATGTCATCGGTGTAACGCAGGTTGTTAATGATTCTTCCTCCAATCCTGATGCCACATTCTTCTTCATATATTCCGGCTTCTCAGATTATTTGCTCAGCATATAGATTGAGTAAGTACGGTGAAAGGATACAACCCTGACACACTCCCTTATTGATTTTAAACTATGCAGTGTCCCCTTGTTCTGTTCGAACGACAGCCTCCTGGTCTATGTACAGGTTCTTCATGAGTACAATTAAGTGTTCTCGAATTCCCATTCTTCTCAATGTTGTTGTTGTTGTTGTTATGTGCCATCTAGCCGACCCAACTCATAATAACCCCTCCTTGGGTTTCCAAGGTGGTATCACTACTGAAGTAGATTGCCCAACCTTCCTTCCAAGGAGTCGCTGGTGAGTTTGAACTGCCAGCCTTCTGGTTAGCAGTCTAGTGCCTTAGGCATGATCCACACAATCAAATACTTTGGCATAGTCTGTACAACACAAATAAACATCTTTTTGGTATTCTTTGCTTTTAACTAAGATCCATCTGACATTAGAAATGATATCCCTTATTCCACATCTTCTTCTGAATCCAGCTTGCATTTCTGGAAGTTCTCTATCAATATATTGCTGCAACCATTTTTTAATTATCTTCAGTAAGATTTTACTTGCATGAGATATTAATGATATTGTTTGATAATTTCCACATTCTGTGGGATCACCTTTCTTTGGAATGGGTAAAAATATGGATCTTTTTCCAGTCAGTTGGCCAGATAGCTGTCTTCCAAATCTCTTAGCATAGCCAAGTGAGTGCCTCCAGCAGGGCATCCATTTGTTGAAACATCTCAATGAGTATTCCATCAGTTCCTGGAGCCTTGTTCTTTGAGAGTTCCTTCAGTGCAGCTTCAACTTCTTCCTTCAATACGATTGGTTCCTGAACATATGCTAGCTCCTGAAATGGGTGATCAACTAGTTCTTTTTGGTACAGTGACTTTGTGTATTCCTTCCATCCTCTTTTTATGCTTCCTGCATCATTCAATATTTTGCCCATAGAATCTTTTAATATTTCAACTCAAGGCTTATTTTTTTTTCCCTCAGTTCTTTCAGCTTGAGAAATGCCGAGCATGTTCTTCCCTTTTGTTTTCTAACTCCAGGTCTTTGCACATTTCATTATAGTAATTGTCCTTGTCTGCTCCAGCTGCTCTGTGAAATTTTCTGTTCAGCTCTTTTACCTTATCATTTCTTCCATTTGCTTTAGCTACTCTTCACTCAAGGGCAAGTTTCAGAGTCTTCTGACATGCATTTTGGTCTTTTCTTTCATTCTCGAATTTTTAATCACCTCTTGCTTTCTCCATGGATGATATTCTTGATGTCATCCCATAATTCTTCTGGTTTTTGGTCTTTGGTGTTCAATGCATCAAATCTATTCTTTAGATGGCCTCTAAGTTCAGGAGGGATATATATTCAAGGTCATATTTTGGCTCTCATGGACTTGTTTTAATTGTCTTCAACTTCAAGTTGAACTTGCGTATGAGCAGTTGATGATCTGTTCCACAATCACCTCCTGGCCTTGTTTTGGCTGAAGATATTGAGCTTTTCCATCACCTCTTACCACAGATGTAGTCAATCTAATTCCTGTGTACTCAATCTGGTGAAGTCCACTTGTATAGCTGCCGTTTGTGTTGTTGAAAAAAGGTATTTGCAATGAATAAGTCATTGGTCTTGCAAAAGTCTGTCATGCAATCTCCAGCATTATTTCTGTCACCAAGGCCAAATTTTTCAACTGTTGGTGATTCTTCTTTGTTTCCAACTTTAGCATTCCAGTCACCAGTGATAATTAACATATCCTGATTGCATGTTTGGTCAATTTCAGACTGCAGAAGTTGATAAAAGTCTTCAATTTCCTCATCTTTGGCTTTGGTATTTGGTGCATAAATTTGAATAATAGTAGTATTAACTGGTTGTGGTGGTTAAATTTGTGTATCAAGTTGGCTGGACCACAATTCTGTGTGGTTTTAGCAATTGTGATGTGAGTTGTTCCCATGATAGGATCCGATGTATATGTTTTGAGCAGCCAATCGGTTTAAAGGGAGTTTCCCTAGGTATGTGGTCTGCTTCCTATATATAAGGAGAAGCCTTGGGGAATGGTCTCCAGCATATGACATGCTTTGACCCTGCATGTAGCCATGTCTTTGTTCAGTAGCCTGCCATGCTCTGCTGACCTTGGAACTTACAATGGACTTGAATTAATGGCCTGCCATGTGGTTTGGTAACATCTGAATGGTGCCATTTTATTTGTCAACCTTGGGCTTGTTAGCCTCAGCAGCCAGTAGCTGTCTGAGTGGAGAGATGCCTCAAGCCTCAGTGGGCTGGGAGCAAGAGGCAGAGCTGAAGCCCAAGGTCAAGGGGCTTTCATACAGCTGCTAGAGCCTGGCACTTTGAACTCGGACTTCTAGCCTCTCAAACCATAAGAGAATAAACTCCTGTTTGTTTGTTCAGGCCATCCCATTTGTGGTATATTCTTGTCAGAGTGATGCCAGGTAACCAGTACACTGATCTTCCTTATGTTGTTGTTGTTGTTATGTGCCATTGAGTCAGACCTGACTCATAGTGACCCCTCCTTGGGTTTTCGAGACAGTATCACTAAGGAAGTAGATTGCCCCATTTTTCTTCCGCAGAGTGGCTGGTGGGTTTAACCTCCAGCCTTCTGGTTAGTAGTCAAGTGCCTTAGGCACTATGCTACCAGAGCTCCAATCTTCCTTAGGAAGATTGGAGGTGGATGGACATTATCCTATCACTAATAGCATTGTACTTCAGGACAGATCTTGAAACACCCTTTACAATGATGAATGCCATGCCATTCCTCTTTAAATTGTCATTCCCAGCATAGTAGATCATATGGTTGTCTGATTCAAAATGGCCAAAACCAGTCCATTTCAGCTCACTAATGCCTAGGATGTCAATTTTTATGCATTCCATTTCATTTCTGACAACTTCCAATTTTCCTAGATTCATACTTCATATGTTCCATGTTCCGATAATTAATGGATGTTCGCAACTGTTTCTCCTCAATTTGAGTCATGCCACATCAGCAAATTGAGGTCCCAAAAGATTTACTTTATCCATATCATTAAAGTTGGTTCTACTCTGACGAGGCAGTTTTTCCCCACCATATTTTGAATGCCTTCCAAACTAAGGAGCTTGTCTTCCTGCACTGTATCAGACAATGTTTCCAAGCTATTCATAAAGTTGCCCAGTAATGTGTCAGAGAGTGTTTCTCTGCTATTCATAAGGTTTTCCCTGGCCAGTTCTTTGAGAATTGGATGGGCTCTTCTTTCTTCCTAGTCTGTCTCAGTATGTAAGCTGCGTTGAAACCTGTGCACCATGTGCAACCCTGCTGGCTTTTGAAACACTGGTGGCACAGCCTCAAGCCTCACAGCAATGTGCAATCCACCACAGTACAACAAACTGACAAACAAGTTCGTCTCCCTTAGCTTTTGGAAACAACTCCACCCTCCCCTTACTTAATTCTTACCTGGATCCTGCCTCTTTTTTCATTCCCAGCATTCTCTACCTTTCCTGCCTCTGGGGGTGGGAACTGTCTCCTGGCCCCTTACTTGGATCCTGCTGCTTTAGTTGTCCCTACTGTTCCCTCCCTTTCCTGCCTCTAGGGGTAGGTCCTGGCTCCCTCTGTTTTAATTATCTTCAGTGAAATTTTACTTGTGTGTGATATTAATGATATTGTTCAATAATTTCTGCATTCTACTTGATCACTTTTCTTTGCAAGGAGCACAAATATGGATGCTGTCACTGCAATGTATCTAAAAGAATGTGAAGAATTTCAACTGGCAGAGATGGATGTGAAGGAATCTGAAGTGAAAAAAATGTCATGAAAAAAGAAACACAGGTGAGGTGACATATGTAGTTTCCTAAATAATATTCAAATTTTAAATGAAAAAAGCTAAACATCTTAAAACTCTTTTGTCAGAGACATTGTCTAGACCAATTTGCCTGTGGCCTGGGATAAGTATAGAAGTACAGGTGATTAAGTAAAAAGATAGGAAGATAATGGTTGGTTTTAGAGGCCAGGACCTCAATACGAACTTCGTTAAGTAATGAGGAGACACTGAAAAGATTTGAACAGAGAAGCACCATGATTCAATCAAACATAAGACCTAATTGTTGCATGTTTATATGTGGATAAATTTCTCAAATGTCAATTTAGCTCATTAAGTACTTCCTGAGCCTCTACCACAAATACCAGGACCTAGGTTAGATGCTCTGTGGCTCACAGATTTAAATACTCGCCCTTTGACTTTCTCATTTGGATGTAATTTGTTAAGTCATAATATGAGTTACAATTTAGTTATGGATTTTAAATAGTCATTCAATTTAAAGAGATATGTAGTTGTTGGGGAGTACAGATGGATGATATAAGAGAAAGAAAACTTAACACTTTTGGAATGAATAGTATGTGTCACACTCTGTGCAGTGAGCTTTGAACACTATCTTCTGTAATGCTCTTAGTTATAATGCAGCATGGATGTTAAAACATTTGATAAGAGTTGGTAGGGAGAGGTATGTCATTCAATGTAGATACTGAAATGAGGAAACTTTGGGAAGGGTGCAGATTTCAGTCCCATCCCATTCTCTAATATCGCCTATACTTTGGGATTAGTGAGGTTAAACTGTTCTTTAAAGTTCTTTCACAGTTACTCCCTGAGTGCTTAATTTCTGCAGCTTATGCTTAGATGAGTTTTTTAATTTCTCTAAACCTTAGTTTCCTTATCTAGAAATCAAAGATAACATTCGTATCTTACATAAAATTCTTAGTAGAGTGCTTGCCACCTAAGTGAGTGCTTGGAGAATATTCCTTTTTGGAAGACACAGAGAGGTGTACAAGAGGTGTAAAAGAGGTACAGAAAACAAAGAGGTACAGAAACTAAAAAAAGGTACAGATAAACCCTTTTACATACACAATACTGCATTATCAGTAATAATAAACATTAATGTACAGGTGGATATGTAAGTAGAGAGGCTAAGTGTTTAGGTATGTTTAGCCAAAAGGGAATATGCCCATGACCATATATAGGTTTGGCAGATGATAGTTCT
>NW_006921896.1:2482652-2489651 GCF_000298275.1 Orycteropus afer afer
ACTGGTCTGATAGAGCCTGGTGAGACCCCCTGAGACTATGGCCCTTAGTTACCTTTTGGGCCTGGAGTTGAACTCACTCCTGTAGCTTCCAGCCAAACAATAGAAAGGCATATAGGGTGAACATTTACACCAAGTAGATACACTCCTTGTTGTTATTTGCCATTGATTCAGACCCGACTCACAGCAATCCCTCCCTGGGTTTCTGAGGCAGTATCACTATGGAAGTAGATTGCCCAACCTTCTTTCCAAGGAGTGGCTGGTGGGTTTGAACTGCCAGCCTTCCAGAGAACAGAAGGGCAATATTTGCACAGGGTGATAACTCAGGGGGCAGAAATGCAAGGGAAAGAAGGACACAGGGAAGAAACAACTATAGGGAAGAAGTGAGAAAAGAGCTGTTACATTGTGGGGATTATAGTCAATGTCATGAAACAAAATGTGTATGAACTGCTGTATGGAAAATAAATTTGCTTTGTACACTTTCATCCAAATCACAATAGAAATTTTTTTAAAAAAAAGTTTGTAAGCAACCATCTAAGATGCAGTAATTGGTTTCTCCTCATCCAGAGCAAAGAAGAATGAAGAAAATCAACGATGCATCAAAGCAATTAGTCCCAGGGACTAGTTCACCATGTGAACCTCAGCGTACCTGATGCTGAGATCAGAAAAACTAGATAGTGCCCAACTACCACTGTCAACCACTCAGAAAGGGGTCAAAATAGAAGATCTTGAATAGTGTGGGAGAAAAATGTGTAACAAAATGAAAAATCAAAAAAACACCAGGCTTACTGGTCTGATAGATACTGGTGAAACCCCCAAGACTATGACCCCTAGTCATCCTTTGGGCCTGGAATTGGACTCTTTCCCATGGCTTCCAGCCAAACAATAGACAGGCATATAAGGTGAACATTTATACCAGGTAGGTATACTCTTTACAATAATCAGCCATGGGAGATCAGAAGAGTTGTATTTTCACAGGGAGATAACTCAGAGGACAGGAATGCATTGGAAAGAAGGACACAGGAAAAAAAACCACAGAGAAGAAGTGAGAAGAGAGGTGTTACTTTATGGGGATTGCAATTAATGTCATGAAACAAAGTGTGTATGAACTGTTGAATGGAAAATGAATTTGTTCTGTAAAGTTTCACTCAAATCACAATTTTAAATAAATAAATAAATAATAGTATATATGTATATGTGGGAGCTCTGATGTGGTGTCTAAGGCATATGTCTGCTAACCAGAAAGCTGGAGGTTCAAACCCACCAGCCACTCCTCAGAAGGTAGATTGGGCAATCTACTTCTATAGAGATACTGCCTTAGAAACCCAAGGAGGGGTCGCTAGGAGTCAAATCAACTCGACAGCAGTGAGTTTGGTTTTTATGGTTTTATATGTATATGTATATATTCCTTTCTCCTTTTCTATTAAATGGCAGTGGTTGAACAGGACTCCTTTTAGCATAAGGGAGTATGCATTATTTTTTTCCATAGTTTAGTTTCATAAGTTAGGAAATGTCAGAATTAGGAAATGGCCAGAAGCAGATGACATCTGAAGTAGACAGCTGATTCCAAAGTTATGGAACAAGACTCTATTCAGCTTATTTAATTTTTCAGACTTTGCTTTCTAATTGTAGCTATTCTTATGTTAATTAGTTATGCTTCATAACTACTGACTTTTTTCTCTTAATGAGATGGATTGACACAATAGCTGCAATAATGGGCTCAGGTATAGCGAAGATAGAGAGGCTGGCACAAGACAGAGCAGTGTTTTGTTCTGTTGTACATAGGGTCACTACAAGTTGGAGAAGACTCAAAAGCACCTAACAACAACAGCAATAGTTTGTTCATAATAGAAGATTGTTTAAGTTTTATACTTTTCTCCTTAATAATTCCTTCTAATTCTTAGAAAGAAAATACATTTATTAAGCTTGCCCAATCAGTAGCTTTGTTGGTGTTGTTGTTGCTGTTGTTGTTATGTGCCATCAAGTCACACCCGACTCATAGCGACCTCTGCTTGGGTTTCCGAGGCAGTATCACTACAGAAGTAGATTGCCCCATCTTCCTTCCGAGGAGTAGCTGGTGGGTTTGAACCGCCAGCCTTCTGGTTAGCAGTCGAGTGCCTTAGGCACTATGCTACCAGAGCTCCCTATCAGTAGCTAGTACTAGCAATTTATCTAAATATTGGATTTGTCATTCCTCTTCCCAATCTAGACATGAAAATTCAGACCCATTAGCAATTCCTATTTTAAACTTCAGCCTTATATCTGATGTTATCATTAATCCCCACTTCACCTTCAAATGAGCCATATGTATGAATCTTTAGGTAATTGACTCAGCCTCAGTTACCATATTTTATTCTAATACCAATAAAAACAAAGAGGGTCTCTGAAACTGCTTAAGATTCTTTTAATTCTAATTGTCAAAGTGAATTTTAGTTTCTTAATCAAAACTCCCTAGGTTTTAGACTGATGTTAACATAGCTAATACACCAAAACGTATGAGTATATTCAGAAGAATCCCCTGGGCTAAAGTAGACAGTCTAGAAAAGTTGGGATTAGGAAAATTGTCCATCTGTAATAATTCTTTAACAGAAAATTGGCTTATACAATTAAATCAAACCACCTCCTTTCAAAATAGTATGGCATTTCCTTAAAAAAACTGAAAATAGAAATACCATTTGAACTAGCAATTCTGTTACTAGGTATATGTCTTAAAGAGATGAGAGGCAGGACAAGAACAGACATTCACACTCCCATGTTCATCACAGCACAATTCACTATAGCAAAGAGATGGAAACAACCTAAATGCTAATTATGGTACTTTCACACAGTGGAATACTATGCTACACTAAAGAACAATGAAGAATACATGAATCATCTCACAATGTAGATGAATCTGGAGGACATTATGCTGAGTGAAATAAGTCAATTGCAGAAGGACAAATATTGTATGAGCCCATTACTGCAAAAAATCAATGGAGGGTTGGCTTAGGTAAGGGAATTCACTTTGTAGTTTATCAGGGATGGAAGGGAAGGAGAGGGGAAAACTTTGGACTAGTTGGGGGCCACACGCTGAATTGGGTAAGGGGAGGGATGATGTGGAAAGAGTGTGACTAGCATGATAACACTGGGGAAAGGGAGGACACCCAAGATATAAGATATAGATGACAGAGGCTAATACTAATATATGCATAATACTGCATTACTACTAACACCAAACACCAGGCAACACATAAATGCATAGACAACTGAGAGGATCAGATGGGGGTTTGTGAACAGGAATGCACCATAGACGAATGATAGATTTAGCTGATGATAATCTTGAACAGATATTAGTGATACAAAATAAGCACAATCATTACAGAAGCAACAGAAGACAGACTTGGAGTAATCCCTCAGAGACAGCCAAACACCTTGGGAGAGAGAACCACCGGGTCTGCTGACTCAGGACCATAGTACTGGGGGACACCAGGCTCAATGGGCACATAATACATGAAAATCTTGTTCCACAACCTACTTTGGTGAGTAGCCACTGGGGTCTTAGAGGCTTTCGAGTGGCCATCTAAGATGCAGCTAATAGTCTCCTTTCATCTGAAGTGAAGAAGAGTGAAAAAACAAAGGACATTTGGAAACAATCAGCCCTAAGATATGATGGACCTCAAGACCAAAAGAACTAGATAGTGCCCACCTACTAATGCCAACCACTTGGGAAGGGATCAAACTGGAGTCCTGGTTAGAGTGAGAAGAAAAATGTGGATCAAAATTAAACACAATACCAACCAGAATTACTGGTCAGATGGAGTCTGGTGGGATCCCTGGGATACACTTTAGGCCTGGGGTATGACTCATTCCCAAGGACTGCTCTCAACCCAACAGTAGAAGGACTTATATGCAGAATACCCAACCCAGGGCAATGCACCCATCTACTCTATGGAGATACATCTCTTGGAGCAATCAGCCATGGGACAACAGAGGAGCAGCATTCGCATGGAGGGAAAGCTGTGCAGACAGGAGTGCATAACTAAGAAAGGCATAGGGAAGGGGGGTTCACAGGGAAGGGAGAGGAGGAGTGTCAGTTAGGGTTGGGAATGGTAATTGGGGCATGAGACCAAATGTATATGAACTGTTGAATATAAAACAAATTCTGCTCTGTAAATTTGCACCCAAAACACAATAAAAATAAATAAGTAAAAAACCAGTCCCTTTCCACATAACAGAGAAAGTGTGATTTGTGCTCCATCTACATATACATTTTTATGCAGGGCATCAAATTATCCCAGAATAACAAAACAAAGCCCCATGACGGACCTCATGCTTGAACATTACCCTAAGTAGATGATTAGAACATGACAGGTCAATGTACTTCAGGACATGTAACAGCTCTCTTAGAGAGTCATTCCTATATTGAGTATACACCAGACCAGCATCCTCATTCTTCTTATACAAGATAAAGACCCTTTGAAATGGCCCAAATGAAATATAAGAATACTGTTACTGAAAAACTTGAATTAAGATAGGTATTCTTCAGAGCCTTTCTATCTTAGTATAGCATCCCTCAACTTGAGAAGTCTATTCACAATTTATCTACTACAATGGCTCAACTTGTTAACGATCTTCCAGATAGAATGGCTGCTCAGCAGAAATCTCTGATTATCTTGCTAAGGTTGTATTAGGTAATATAATAGTTCTTGGTTTCATTGTGACTCAACAACAAGAAGCATGTGCCATTGCTAATACTTCTTATTGTGCCTAATATTATAGGAGAAATGGAACAAGATATCAGAAAAATTCACCAAAAAACTATGTGGTTTCATTAAATACCTCCTATGCCTGACATTTCTTGATATTTTTGGTTAGTTGCTGTCTTCCTTATCTAGTGCTGCTATAACAGCAATACCATAAGTGCAATGGCTTTAACAAACACAAATTTATTTTCTCAGCATTTAGGCCAGAAATCTGAATTCAGAGCACTGGCTCTAAGGGAAAGCTTTCTCTGGCAGCTCTGGGGGAAAGTCCTTGCCTCCTTTCAACATCTGTGGGCCTGGTGTCTCTTGGAGATCTACTTTGTGTCTTGGCATCAATCTTTCCCTGGGTTTAGGAAGTTCTCAGTACAGGGAACACAGGCCAAAGGTTATGCTCCACTCCTGGCTCTTCATTGATGGTAGAAAGTCCCTCTTGCTCTGCTTGCTTCTCTCTCCTTTTACCTCCTGTAAAACAAAAAGTGATGTTAGCCGGACCCCAGGGAAACTCTTCTTACATTGGATCAGGGCAGTGACCCAAGTAAGGGTGTTGTACTGCACCCTAATCCCCTTACAACAGATTGGTCGATCATATCAAATCACATCATGGAAGATGATTACATCATTACATAACCACCAAACTGTATCATTACTGTCAAACCACTGAGAATCATGGTCCAGCCAAGAAGACACATAATTTGAAGGGATAAAATTCAATTTATGACATTCTACCCTTTGACCACTCCCCAAAGTTATGTCCTTGCCACATGCCAAACACTTTCACCCCTTCATATCATCCCCAAAGTCTTAATTCAACTCCAAGTTCAAATTCCATCCCGGGATAAAATTCCTTTTCATCTGTAAGCCTGTAAATCTATAATATAAGCTATCTGTTTCCAAAGTACAATGGTAGATCAGGCACAAAGTTGAAATTTTCATTACAAATGGGAGAAATTGGAGGGAAAGAAGGGTAACAGGTACCAAACAAGTCATAAACCTAGAACAATTTACATTAGCTCTCAAAGCTTGAAAATAATCCTCTGTTCTCTGAGACTATCTAGGCAATTGCCCTTTCTTCCCCTTGGAGTGTTGATCATGCTTTCTGGATTGTGGGTGGAGGCCATTCGACCATGGGCATCAGCTTGACTTTCCATGCCCACTGGGATGACAACTCTGCTCTCTTGGCTTTGGGTGGCCTCATTTTTGCTAGTCCAACTGAGTGGTGACCTAACTCCCTTGACCCCAGCAGGCCCCTTTCCTCTGTCTCTTGGGTATGACAGCCTTGTTCCCTCAGCTTTGGGCAGCAGCTCCAGCCTCATGCCCTGGCACTCATGAATAGCAGCTCTACACTCTTGGACTGAGTTGGTAAAGACCTGACTCTTTGAAACCTAGGAGGCCATGGTCCCAACACTTGAGGCTCAGCAGGCCATGATTCCATCCTTCCAGCCTAAGGCAGCTCTACTACCTGTGCTCCTTGTCTCTTCAGCTTCTGCTTCCTGGTTCCATATCTTCTTGGCCCCTCAGGCCTCTTGGGCTGGCCCAGCCTCTTCCTTGCTTGGGCAAGTGTTAACGAAATTTTAGCTCTACGAATAAGGGTCTGGAGGCAATCCACTTTACCAGTAAGCCTCAGCTAAGTTAATTCTTTTGATCATTTTAGTCATTATTATAAAAAAACTCACTGTTGTCAAGTCAATTCTGACTCATAATGACCTCTCTTTGGTTTCCGAGGTGGTATCTCTATGGAAGTAGAATGCCCAGTCTCCCTTCCCAGGAGTGGCTGGGGGGTTTGAATTGCCAGCTATCTGGTTACCAATCAAATGCCTTAGGCACTACACCACAAGCACTCCCAGTAATTAATATGTTGTTGTTGTTGTTAAGTGCCGTCGAGTTGTTTCTGACTCATGGTGACCCCATGCACAGCAGAACGAAGCACTGCCCGATCCCACGCCAGCCCCACAATCCCTGCTATACTTGAGCCCATCATTGCAGCCACCTTATCAATCCATCTCATTGAAGGCCTCCCCCTCTTTTGTCGACCCTCCACCCTACCAAGCATGACATCCTTCTCCAGGGTATGGTCCCTTCTGACAATATGACCAAAATAGGTGAGACAAAGTCTGGCCATTCTTGCTTCCAAGGAGCATTCTGGCTGCACTTCCTCCAGGATAGATCTGTTAGTTCTTTTAGCAGTCCATGGTACTTTCAGCATTCTTCGCCAGCACCACAACTCAAAAGCATCAACTCTTCTTCGGTCTTCCTTATTCAT
>NW_006921896.1:2491511-2496622 GCF_000298275.1 Orycteropus afer afer
GTTGGTCTTGCAAAATTCTACCATACGAGTTCCAGCATTATTTCTCTCACCAAGGCCAAATTTTCCAACTACCAGTGATTCTTCTTTGTTTCCAACTTTTTCAGTCATTAGTATAGGACTTGTTAAATGTTGAGTGATTTTCTTATCTAATACTTGAAATTGAACAGTGCTTCCCATGGCTCTGTGAAGAATTATTCTCCTCAAAGAAACTAAGTTTACTAAAGAGACTGACTTCACAGCTTAAGGTGAGCTTTTTTTGAATGACAAATTATTCATCTAATGTGGCCTAAACCTACACATATCCCAATTTAAAAAATCAAGGAAATAAAGTATTCAAGCTATATAGCATAGTGAAGAATGCTGAACTAGATAGTTCCTGACCATTTTTATGAGTAATATCTGGGATCTTAAAAGCTTGCAGACAGTGAGTGGCCATCTTAGATTAGCTTCTGCTCCTATACAGCAAAGAACGTGCAGAAGAAAACATTCTTATAACAATGATCAAAGAATTTCTGTGGAAATTCATGATCAGAAAGGGGAAATACGTCAGAGTAATCTAAAACCTGAGGTGATTGATATGACTAAAATGACTGACACAAATCTGAAATCAAACTCATTTTGTTCCTTCTTCTGCTTTTCCCTAAGTACATGACCCTTGACTGACTGTTCTGGAAGAATTTTAATGGTTACGGCTAAAGTATGTGGTTTTGTTTAAGTATAAAGAAAGTTGCTTGCAGAGAATGTGCTTGGAGGGTATTTCTTTACAGACTGTTTCAGAGCCTTGTGTCAGAAATAGCTGATGTTAAGAAAGATAAGCATGCAGTCTTACTTTCTGTTTGTCTTAGGACTGACTAGTTGAATTTTTTAAATGTTAACCTATCAATAATTTTGTTCAAAAGTTCTTGAAATCTCTGTATAAAGACCTTGTCTCTTTCAGAACTTTAGTGTACTTAGTGATTTCATTCAATTGCAGTTATTATTATTCCTCAATAATGTTTCTTTTCTTTCTCTTAACAGAGTATGAGATTTTGTTCTTTGATAGAAATTAGGAAAAGATAGGGATAAGGTGGTGTAGTGGTTAATTGCTTGACCATGAAGATCCCATGGGACAGTTCTATTCAGTTCTAAATTGTCACTATCAGTTTGAATTGACTCGACAGCAATGGGTTTATGATGGAAATACATCAGAAAGCAACAGGATACCAATCTTAGAAATCATGTGGCCCAAAAATTGCTACTAATTTACCAATGTAGAGAGTAAAGGAGGCAAAAGAGCATAGATGATTTGTGCATACAATGACAATGACAACAAAAATCAACAAATTTCAGAGAATGAGAATGTCATCAGTCCTGTGTGACTATTTGAAGGTTGAATACATAGTAATTCTCAATAGAATTAGTCATTTCATGGGTATCTGGGTGAGGTATTCTGAGGGAGGATAAAGAATCTCATCAGGCATACAATACATACATAAATAAAACAACAACAACAAGAAGACAGGCTAGAATTAAGAACTAAGTGGAGTTACTGACAAGATCAGTAGGAGTCTGGGGGGAAAATAAGGCCAATCCAGTCCAGTGGAGTCAGAAAAGGAGAACAACATCTTGAAAGATGATGAATTTTGGATTGGTGGAGAGAAAGGGAGTGGGTATTAGAAAGAATGACAGGATCAAAAGCATATAGCAAACAATGAATTTGGGTTGTTAGTTCAGTGAAAAGATTTGTTTGGTTCCACATAGACTGTATATTTGCAAGAAAGGTAGAAAACAAGTTTCAGCAGAAAATATAGGGCCAAAGTACAAAGGACACTGACAGTTTGCCCCTGATGTAGTAAGCTGGAGGTGCTTGAGCAACTAAGAAAAATAAGAAACAGTACACTTGAAAGAGGCATATTAGGGCATCAACAGTTTAGACCAAGATGGTCAAACCTGGTGGCCCCCTGCTTTTGTAAGGCCTGTGGACCTCTGAGCTAAGAAGGATTTTTATATTTTTAAGTGGTTGGAAAATGAATCTAAAGAATAACAATGTTTTGTGACACATGGAAATTATATGAAATTAAAATTTTAGTGTTGGTAAATAAAATTTTATTGGGACATACTGGGACATTCGTTCATTTACATATTGCCTACGATGCCTTTTGCACTACAGGGTTGAGTCGTGACAGAGATTATAAATAAGGCCTGCAAAGCTGAAAAATTTACTATCTAGCCTTCATAAACCCCTGGTTTACACAAATAATAGGGAAACAGGGTAAAGAGAGAGCATCAGGGCTGGGACTAGGGAGAGGCAAGTAAGCACATGTCTTGAGCACAAAATTTAAAGTGCAGAAAGACACCAAAAAAAACAACAGTTAAAATAAATAATACTTTAATGTAGTATTTTCAAAAATCAAAATTAAGGCAAATACTCTGGTAGCATAGTGGCTAAGACACTTGCCTGCTAACCGGACGGCTGGCGGTTCAAACCCACCAGCCACTCCTCGGAAGGAAGGTTGGTACTTCCGTAGTGATACTGCCTCGGAAACCCAAGGAGGGGTCGCTATGAGTCGGGGTCGACTCGACGGCACATAACAACAACAACAACAACATATATTTTTACCACAATCAAATAAAATTAAAAAAAAAATAATGCAAAACAATCCATGATGAACTAAATACCAAAATTTAAATAAATCATTTATTACTGAGATTTTTGACATTCCCTTGAATTTTGCATGGGAAGCGAGTGCTTCACTCTACTCATCTTAATCCTAATCCTAATCCTAATCCTGGTGAGCTATCTGTAGGATGTTACAGTGCTATTCTGGAGAGGTTGGGAAGGGCTAGGGACAAAATAGAGTGGCAGAAGATATAGAGAGTAGGAATGGGTCTCAGACACACTTTAAAGGAGAGAATTTACTCATTTTACCCAAAGTCAAAGCTGGTGCTCCTTAACTTTTTGATACTACCCCTAAGTACTCTCCTCCTTGCTTACTTCACTATAACTCCCATGAACTCTTTGCAGTTCCTTCAAAATGCTGGACATGTTGTTACCTCAGGGCCTTTGAGTAGTTTGGTCCCTCTACCTTGAATGCTGGTCCCTTAACATGCATATGGGTTGCACTTAAATTCCTTCAAGAGTTTGCTCATGTATCACCTGCTCAGAGAGGCCTCTTCTGATCATGTTCTATAAAATTATTCCTACACCTAAAGATTAGACACAAAGCTTAGCGGGTAGTAAGTTTATGGTAATGATGGTAAAATAACTTGGAAAAAAATATTGAAAAAGGTGGAACAACTTGTGGTATGTAGCCAACATTACTGAGTTGTACATACAGAAATTGTTGAACTGGCATATGTTTTGTTGTGTATTTCTGTATTCTTTTCCACAGTAGACATCAAAATGAGTTGAAGGTAATTGCAGAAAATGAAACAGGGGGAAAAAGTACACTTATGACTTCACTGTGAACCCTTCCCTGTTTTATTTTGTCCATTGCATTAATCAGTCTCTAAATATTGTAGGGAGTTCCTGGGAAGTGGAATGGTTAAGGTACTCAGCTATTAACTGAAGGGCTGCAGGTTCAAGTCCTCCCAGAAGCACCCAGAAGAAAAGCTTGCCAATCTATTTTCCAAAGAACAGTCATTGAAAACCCTATGAAGCAAAGGTCCACCCTGGCACATATAGGGTTGCCATAAATAGGAACTGACTCAAAGCAGTTGGTAAATATTATAGAACACACTGATTTACTTTGTTTATGGTTTTTCTTCCCCACCAGATTACATTCTCTATCAAAGCAGGATTGCTGTCTGTTTTGTTACTGGGAAATGCTGGAGCCTGAGAGAACTGGCACTCAATATTAATACTGATTATGGACTGACTTAACAGAACCATTAGAACTTGTGGGGCAAAGGGAATAGAAAGATTTGTTCTGTCTTCATGTCTAAGGCATAACTTCTACTAACCATGAGCAAATAAGCTTCTTGTTTAAACAAAACATACAGGGTACAAAATGTTAAAATTCCCACAGCAGCATCTTTTGGCCTGATGACCGGTTTTCCTGTACACTCATATTTCCTGCCTTTGTAATTCTTACCTTTGAGTAAAACCCCTAATATCAATTGCTTTCTGTTTTCAAAGATAACTTTAATCAGAAGAACCAGCTATATAGACATTCTACAGAAAAGAAAAATAGTTACATCTTTTGATTTAGCCATTAAAAGATCTGAATTTTCTAATTGACATTTTTCCTTAGCTCAATTATCGTTCAAGTCTTTCTATTCAGGGCTGAGTAATCCCATCTGCAATCCAATATTCTCTTGCTGGATTCCACCAAGTATTAGTCATACGTCCTTCAGCCTGCTCTTTTGCACTATTTAACAACCCTTCTCACATTAAGCCTTCTGGTTGTCCCTGCTTATTTTAGCTTGGTGTCCAAAGTAACAGCTGGTTGCTTGGCTAGACCCAAGCAGCTAAAGGCATTGTGGATAGGATAGACATGAGAAAGGAAGAAATAATGGGATTAGATTTAAGGTTTCTTTCTTCAGTCTGACAGAGAAACAAGTCTTTTTTTCAGGCAGCAATCTCTCCAAAAAAATATATCTTCTCACCACTCTCATATATTGTACCTATAATAATAATTATGGGGATCCAGGTGAGAAGAGGGAACCCAGGCATGCCCAAAGCAGCAGGACAGGAGAGTGGGAGAAAGGGGATTAAAAGCCAGGAGCCTGGACAGAGGAGCAGTCAGCCGCAGGTGTCCAGGTGAGGAGAGAGAACCCAGGTACACTCAAAGCAGCAGGGCAGGAGAGAGGGAGAAAAAGGATTAAAATGCCCAGAAACCCGGACAGAGGAGGAGTCAGCTTCAGGAACCCAGGGAAGGGTGGTACGAGAGGTTTCCAACAGGGAGACAAACTTGTCTGTCAGTTTGTCCTACTGTGGTGATGTGTTGATGTGAGTTTTGGGGCTGAACCACTGGTGTTTCAAACCCAGCAGGATGCACATGGTGCACAGGTATCAGCCCAGCTTATAGACTGAGACAGACTAGGAAGAAGGAAGAGGCCATCCACTTCTCAAAGAATTGACCAGGGAAAACCTTATGAATAGCAAAGAAACACTGTTTGGTACATTACCG
>NW_006921896.1:2517890-2547681 GCF_000298275.1 Orycteropus afer afer
CCGATCTGCAACCTGCACAACTATGAGACCAGAAGAACTAGATGGTGCCTAGCTACCACTGTCATCCACTTGGAAGGGATGTAGGAGATCCTGGATAGAGAGGGAGAACAATGTGGAACAAAACTCAAAATCATTTGGAGGGAAAACCACAACAAAAAAAAGATGGTTGGGACCAGGTTTGCTGGTCCAATGGAACCTGGTGGAAGCACTGAGACTATGACCCCTAGCTGCCCTTCAGGTCTGGAACTGAACCCACACCTGTGGGTCCAGCCAAACAAAATACAGGCATGTGAGTTAAACATTTACCTCAAGTAGACACACGCCCTGGAGAGAACAATCATGGGAGAAGGAAGGGCTGCTTATGCACAGGGAGACAGCTCAGGAAGCAGGAAAGTATGGAGGGATGGACACTGCGAAGTGGGGAGGAAGTGGGAGGGGAGCTGTTGCATTGTGGTAAACTGGGGTCAATGACATGAGACAAAGTATATGTCAACTGCTGTATGGAAAGTGAATTTGCTCTGTAAATCTTCACCCAAATCACAATAAAAAAAATAAATTAAAAAAAGAAAAGAAAACCCTGTGGAGCATGATTCTATCCTGACACACATGGGGTCACTCTGAGTCAGAGTTCACTTCACAGCAACTGGCACATAGTCTATAGCAAGGTGCATGTCACAGTACAATATAGTGAGGCTTGGGAGAAGAAAGATAACTGGTTTGCTAGTGACAGATGGGCCATGCGTGCCTGTGTGGAGCATCGTAGAGAAAAGCTGGGAACGTCTTGACTGTGAAAGGGGAAAAGCCAAAAGAGGTGGCATGTCATATAGGCACCAGGGGAAAAAAACATGTGTCCATTCCGCAGTAAGGCAAAAGCAGGACACACAGTAGCTGGGTCAATAAATAATTGCAAAATGACTGAATAGCTGGTTGGGTAGATATGAAGGTCACACATTAATGATCTAATTGTCTAGACCATAGGGAATGAATTAACAAGGAAATCCCCTTTTCTGTATTTTTTGAGAGGATACTGAATTGTGGAAAATATGGAAATATTCATAATCCACATCAAAGGTTTAATGAATATAAGATGGTGGGCAATCAATTCACTCATTCGAAAAAATAAGTATGTATTGAGCACCTACATTGTGCCAGCACTCATTCTACTTGAATCACACATCAAGATGTGGTATGTCATAAATCTGGATAATTATGCCCTCTGGTATATAATGTTCATGTTCATAATGAGTTTGGAAGTTCAAGAGGACAATTTGAATGGTCTTCTTACCCCACTCAAGGAGAGGTTATAAGTTAAGATCAGTAAGGAATCATCCTCTTCAACATAGGTGTTGCTGTGCAGCAGATAAAGGTGTTGGCTGTGGCATCAGACTTCCTGAGTTTAAAATTTGACTTTGCTACTTACTGACTGTATATTATTAGGCAAATTTCTTCATCTCTCTAAACCTCTTGTCTCAGCTATAAATTGGGGATAATTATATGTTTATCTGAAAAGGTTCTTTTCTCTAGCTAATAATTAGTGTAATAATATATAGGGAAACTACCACAATGCCTGACAACATCAACTCCAACACCTAATAAATGTTAGCTAATGTTATTATTTCACCCTTGTGTAGCTCTATAAAGAAGGAGCTAATTAAAATGGAGCAAACTGAATTAGCTCTGAGAACAGGAAAACCAAAAGTACAAATACTATAATTTGTCTGATATTTCCTGGTCAAGACGGAACTTCTATGGCTAAACTTTCCTGGGAAGATTCTTCAAGGAGGCATTATTGTTTTGATGTTTTAAGTTTTGCATTATTAAAGGATATGGTTTAGGAGCCACTAGTCTGATAGAAGGGGTCCTCTTAAGAATGACCTACAGTTAGGAGGATAATCATCAATATGCTGGAGAATTACAATAAAGGATCTGGTACTGTTGAGCTTCTTCTATAAAAGTTCTGCTAGAATTTTCTTTGGAATCACAGTAAATTCATAAATCAATCTGGGGAGACTTGACATCTTATTATGTTGAGTCTTCCAATCCAAACCAGGAATTTGTAGATCAGCAATTTTGTTTGGATGGTTCTCCTAGACTTAGCTAAATAAAAAAAATCTTGGGTTTTTTAGCTTCCTGTTGAAGATTATTCATGAATCTTCAGATTGGATGGCTTTTGGCTAGTAACAATTTGTGTTACTTCCATCTTCTTTTCATGCTTCCTGTATCATTCAATTTTTTGCCCATAGAATCCTTCAATATTGCTAACTAAAGGCTGAATTTTCTCTTCAGTTCTTTCTTCTTTAAAAATGCTAATTGTATTGTTTTTCTTTTGGTTTTCTGCTTGAATAATTTCTTTTAGAAGGATCAGCACAAGGCTGGTGGTCCCTGTGAGGTGAAGGTTAAAGATGTCCCAATTGTCCAACTTTTGCGAACTGCTATGCCACTCCATGGGAGCTCTGGTGGTGTAGTGCCTAAGGCATTTGACTGCTAACCAGAAGGATGGTGGTTCAACCCACCAGCCTTTTTGTTTGTTTGTTTGTTTTGTTTTATACCACTCCATTATCTCTAACATCAACTCCTCCTCTTCCCTTCAGAACTTTCCCTCCCATCTTAGGGTTTTGTGTTTCCCTGTAACTTTTCACAGAACTCTCAAACTGCCAAGGAAATGGCTCATGAGGTGGTGGAGGCTGGCAAGTCCCAAATCCATGGGTCAGGCTTTGCTGTGGAGGATTCTCCTCACTTACATGGTTGCAGGGGCTGACGATCCCAAATAAGCAGGTCAGACTACTGGCTGCTGTCTCAAGTCCCAAGAACCAGAGATGATGTTGACAAGCCAGATGCAGGATGCAGAGCAAGAGAGAGAACTTTGCCAGAACATTCATATATATATATATATACCCTCAAGAAAGCTAAGGGTGATCGGTGACTTGAGTTACACCCTCTAGCAAGGGTACATCCCACCCTAATCCTCATCAAAGCAACAGACAACTCACCCCAAAACAGGAACATAACCACAGGCATAGAAGCTAAGATTTATAATATATCACAAAATGGAGGACTATAGCTAGAAGGGCCATATGAAGCAATTCACTGCACTGTATTTTCTAACTCCAGGTCATTTTAATACTTTACCTTGTTTTCTTGATCCACCCTTTGAAACCTCCTGTTCAGCTCTTTTACGTCACCTTTTCTTTCATTCACTTTAGCTACTCTGCTTAAGGGCAATATTCAGAGTCTCTTCTGATGTTCATTTTGGTCATTTCCTTCTTTCCTATCTTTTGGATGACCTTTTACTTTTTTGTGTATAATGTCCTTGATGCCTTCCCACACCTTTTCTAGACTTCAGTCAGCAAATGAGAAACCAGTAACATACATCATACATAAATAAATACATAAAATAAAAAATTATGCAGTTTTAGGGATAATAATATATTTTAAATATATATATTCGGTTAATTGTAGTATATTCATATACTGAAATAGCATGCAGATATTAATAATGGTGTTTCAGAAGAAATCCCATGGTCATTGAAAGACCTCAGGATATTATAGTGAGAAAAATTAGCATTTAAAACAATGTGACCTATACTAGACCCACAGGCTCAGGACCATGATTGCAGGTGACATCAAGCTCAACTGGTGTAACATACTGCACAAAAACATTGTTTTACATCCTATTTTGGTGAGTAGTGACTGGGGTCTTAAAAGCTTTCATGTGATCATCTAAGATGCAACAGTTGGTCTCTCCTCATCTGAAGTAAAGAAAAGTGAGGAAAAAAAATAAAAAGCTAATGGAAATAATTAGTCCAAGAGACTAGTAGACCATGGGAACCTCAGCCTACATGACTCTTGAGACCAGAAGAACTAGATGGTGCCCAGCTACCAACGACAATCACTCAGAGAGTGATCAAAACTGGAGATCCTGGATAGAGTGGGAGAAAAATGTAGAATAAAACTCAAGATCATAATAAAAAGATCACATTTACTGGTCTGATAGAGACTGTTGAAATCCCAAGACTATGGCCCCTAGTCACTCTTCAGGCCTGGAATTCAACTCACTCCTATGGCTTAACTTCAAATCAAAACATAGACAGGCTTACGAGGTGAACAATTACACCAAGTAGGTGTACTCCTTAGGATAATCAACCATGGGAGATAGAAGGGCAGCATTTGCATAGGGAGATAGCTCAGACAGCAGGACTGCATAGGAAAGAAGGACACAGGAAAAATGTAACCACAAGGAGGAAGTGGGAAGAGATCTGTAACATTATGGGGATTGGAATTGATGTCATGAAACAAAATGTGTATTAACTATTGAGAGGAAAACTAATTTGCTCTGTAAACTTTTACTCAAATCACAATAAAACAAAAGCAAACAAATAACATAACAAAAGCCCTGTGTGATCGCAAACATGTTAAAAAGAAGAAAAAAAGAAAAAGTGGCATGAAGAAAAAAAGAGTGATAAGAAGTACAGTAAATAATAATATTAAGTATATGCTATTTGTGGAGTTACAAGTAATATTCGTTTCTTCTATTTAGTGTTATTTCCATACTTTGGTATTTATTGTTTTCATAATCAGACAAAAAACTTAGTTTTGATAAGTTAAAGAAAATTAAACAAAATCAGCAGTGTGATTTCTTTTTATCATATATAATTTTCTCTATTGTTAACTCATTATTATTTTAGAAAAAATAATTTCCTATTTATTCAAAACCTGAATTATTGTTCTCCCAGGTACGGAAACAGAAGTCAAGAAATCAGCCGTCTTATTGCACTGGCCAAATCTGCTGCAAAAGACCTCTTTAAAGTGTTGAAGAACAATGATGTGACTTTGAAGACCAAAGTGCACCTAACCCAAGCCTGTGGTATTTTCAATCACCTCATATGCATGTGAAAGCTGAACAATGAATAAGGAAGGCAGAAGAATTGATGTCTTTAAATGGTGGTGTTGTCAAAGAATATTGAAAATACTGTGAAATCAGCACTTACTCATAAAGACTAGAAATTACAGTCTACTTTGATCCACAATCAACACCAATGGAAGCAGTAGTCAAGAAATCAGATGTTGTATTGCACTGGGTAAATCTGCCAGAAGAATGAACAAATCAATTCTGGGAGAAATACAGCCAGAATGCTCCTTAGAAGCAAGAATGGGCAGACTTTGTCTCACCTACTTTGGTCATGTTGTCAGAATGGACCATTCCCTGGAGAAGGATGCCATGCTTGGTAAAGTGGAGGGTCAGCAAAAAAGGGGAAGATTCTCAATGAGAAAGATTGACACAGTGGCTTCAAGGATGGGCTCAAGCATAGCAAGGATTGTGAGGGTGGTGCAGGACTGGGCAGTGTTTCGTTCTCTTGTACATAGGATTGCTATGACTCACAATCGGCTCAATGGCACCTAACAACAGCAGACATATTTCTGTAAAATTTGGGGCAAGCAAGTAAATCTTAATTAGTTAAACATTTCACTCCTAAATCTTCAGTACGCTAAATCACCTGTTTCTTTTACCTTTTAAAGTTGCATGTTCTGAGGACAATGATCAGGTAACCAGGAAGGCCAGGAATTGTAGCCTTCTTAAGGGAACAGCAAGAGCTGTCCATATTATTGTAGCACAACACCGGAAAATATTTTCAGTTTTCTTTCCTTGTAGTCAGATCATAAGGAGCTCTGGTGGTATAGTGGTTAAGGCATTTGGCTGCTAACCAAAAGGTCAGTGGTTTGAACCCACAAGCTGCTCTGTGGAAGAAAGATGGGGCAGTCTGCTTCTGTAAAGATTTCCAGCCTTGGAAACCCAATGAGAGTCCTATGAGTCAGAATCAACTCAATGGCAGTAAGTGAATCAGATCATGGGTTACAAAAGAGTTAACCAGTGATATAATCAGTGGACATAGAGCATATTGTCTTCCATAGCCCCACAAGGATACTTGGAAAACAATAGTGGTGCACTTTGTTTTGCTTCTTTTTGTATGATTGAGGTATTGTATCTCCCCTTACCTCAGCTCATTGGAAGACAATCTCTAACCATCAATAATCTGTGACTACTTCTGCTTCTATAAATATTTAGTAAACGTGTTAGGTACACTTTTGCTGAGAAAAATAAAAGAATGTATCCTTAGAAGTTGATATACTAAACATTAATATTTAATTTACTGGTCCCTGTAAATAAGGGAATTGTTGACAGCTTTATGAAATTTGAGAAGATCAACATATATGTTGATGATTGTCCACAAGATAAAAATGTATTTGGAGAAATTGATGGACCTAACTGAAGGCATATTATCACCATTCTCGAAGTTATAAATCATGTTAACATACATTATGCCATTAGCATACACATAACACTGTGTTTTGGTTAACTCATGCCACTCAAACAGAAATGCCACAGAGGGGATGGCTTGAACAAACAGGAGTTCTCTTAGTTTTGGAGGCTAAAAGTCCAAGTTCAAAGTTCCAGACTCTAGAGGGGCTGGGTAAAACCCCTTGACCTTGGGCTTCAGCTGTGCCTCTTGTTCCTGGTCCACTGAAGCTGGAGGCTTTCTTCACTCCAGCAGCTTCTGGCTGCTGAGGCTGGCAAACCCAAGGCCAACAAGTAAATATCTAACAACCTGAGATATGCAGACCACACAGCCTTGTTTACTGAAAGGAAAGATGATGAAGCACTTACTGATGAAGACTAGAGATTACAGTCTACTTGGGTCCACAATCAACACCAATGGAAGCAGTAATCAAGAAATCAGATGTCGTATTGCACTGGGTAAATCTGCTGCAAAAGACCTCTTAAAAGGGCTGAAGAACAAAGATGTCTCTTTGAAGACTAAGATGGGCATAACCCAAACCTAAGGGGAGCTATGGTGGCTTAGTGCCTAAGGCATTTGACTGCTAACCAAAAGGTTGGCTGTTCAAACTCACCAGCCACTCTGTGGAATCTACTTTCATAAAGATTTACCACCTCAGAAACCCAAAGAGGGTCTCTCTGTGTTGGAATTGGCAGTGAGTTTTTTTTTTTTTTTTTTAACCCAAGCCATGGTATTATCTGTTGCCTCATATGCATGTGAAAGCTGGACAATGAATAAGGAAGACAGAAGAAGAGTTGATTCTTTTGAGTTATGTTGGCAAAGAATATTGAGAAAACTATGGACTATCAGAATGAATAAATCTGTCCTGGATGAAGTGCAGCTGGAATGTTCCTTGGAAGCAAGAATGGGCAGACTTTATCTCACCTTCTTTGGTCAGAAGGGACCATTCCTTGTAGAATGATAAATGCTTGGTAAAGTAGAGGGTCAGTGAAAAAGGGAAAGGCTTCAATAAGAAGGATTGACACTGTGGCTGCAATGATGGGCTCAGGCATGGCAAGGATTGTGAGACTGGAACAGGACTGGGCAGTATTTCCTTCTGTTGTACATAGGGTTGCTGTGAGTGGGAGCTGACTCAATGGCACGTAACAACAATGACAACAATGACATTCTCCAGAATGAACAGTGAGCAAAGATAATCTAGAATATTAATTGGCCTGAATATAAATATTAGAATTGGTAGTCTTGGGTGACTGTAGCTTGTGATAGTTAAGGTAGTATGTCAAGTTGGCTGGGCCATGATTCTCAGTGGTTTAGAAGTTATAATGTAGTCATCCCTCATTGTGAGATCTGATAAAATGTAATCACTTCCATGATGAGATCTTCTATGAACAGTCAATCAGCTGAAAAGGAATTTCCTCAGGAGTGTGTCCTGCTTACAATACATATGGACGTCCTGGCAAAGCTGTCTGGATTTTTGCATGATTTAGATCATGTATCTGACTCATTGTCATGTGACCTCTGGTTCTTTGGAGTTGAGCCAGTGCTGTGCTATATATGTTGCCTGCTGATCTTGGGCTTCATTAGTCCTCACATCTTGTGAACCAGCAGCCAGACATCTTACCTTCCAATATTGGATTTTTGTCAGCCCCTGAAGCTATGTGAGTCAAGAGAAACCTCCAGCCTGATATGTGACCCACAGACTTGGGACTTGTCAGCCTTTACAACCTTGTGAGGCTTTTTTTTTTTCTAGATAAATACCACACACACACACAAACACACATATACAGGTAAGTTTTACTGGTTTTGCTTCTCTAGCGAACCCAGCCTGAGACACAGCTACAATAGAAAGGAGGCATTTGGCAATACTCCCAGAGGGGCTAAGTGATAGGCATGGTGTGGTGGTTAAGGTTGTGTGTCAACTTGGCCCAGCCCCTAGAGCCTGGCACTTTAAACTCAGACTTAACACCTCCAAACCATAAGAGAATAAACTCCTATTTGTTCAGGCCATTCCATTTGTGGTACATTCCTCCCAGATCAGCACTAGAGGTAACCAGAACACAAGGTAAAAAGATAGACAAGTAATGGAAGGGACAATTTCTCCATGTTTATATGAAATGGACTTGCACTTGAAATGCTGTTGTAGAAGGCTGAAGTGGAAGGCTGAATGGACCCCTCACTGAAAACTGTAAAACTTTCATAGGCTAGCAAGCATGATAGAAGTGGACATTAATCATAGTGATTAAGTTGCTATTTTTCCCTCCCTTTTGCTTTCTTTTAACTAAACAGAATAGCTAGTCTTTTTATGAACGTTGAGTTCTTTACATTTGCTCTTTTCAATTATGTATTCTTCTAAGCATAATTGTCTACCATGACTGTTTTTGGATGAGAACCATAGCCTATAGAGCAAGATGACCCTGGGAAGAGGGATGCTGAGTCTGGAGTAACCAGGGAAGAGAAGAACAAAGACATTCTAGTTGTGGTAGTTAAGGTTGTGTGTCAACTTACCTGGGCCTGGTTAAGTGGCTGGGCAGCTGATGGTAATTATTCCTGTAATGATACTGGCAATCAACTCCATGGTAGGATCTACCACAAGCAGATGAGTAGTTGCTTTAAGGATGTGGTCTGCTTCCCATGTATAAAAAGCAGCTTTGGAAATGGTCTCTAGTTGATGGCATGCTTGAACCCTGCATGTAGTCGAGTCATTGTTCAGCAGCCTGCCATGCTCTGCCGATCTTAGGACTTTCAATGGACTTGAATGAATGGCCTGCTGTGTGATTTGATAATATCGGGACTGTGCCTTTTCAGTTGTTGACCTTGGGTTTGTCAGCCTCAGCAACTAGCAGCTACCTGAGTGGAGAGATGTCTCTAACTTCACTGGGCTGGGAGCAAGAGGCAGAGCTAAGCCCAGGGTCGAGGGGCTTTCACCCAGCCCCTAGAGCCTGGCAGCTGAAACTTGGATTTCTAGTCTCCAAAAGTGTAAGAAAATAAACTCCTGTTAGTTAAAGCCATCCCATTTGTGGTATATTCCTGTCAGAGCGGGACTAGGTAACCAAAACACTGGACATCCAAGAGATCTTCAACCCCCTTCCCATTTCCCTATAAAATCATGTTTACCCTTTTGTTCAGGGAGACAGACATTTTAGAGAAATGATTCTCACTGTCTCCTTGGGTATCAATACTCAATAAACCTTTTGCTTTTCCTCTCCAACATGTTGTGATCATTGGCTCTTCGTGACAAGGGGGGTAAGGACCTAGTTTTCCAACAACAGATTTCTGGTGTTGCCAGGTGGGCTTTTTGCTCCCTGAGATGTGGTGGTAGTGTCTCAGACTGAGACATGGGTGGCCTGGTCTACGTGGCCACTGGGATTTTCTTTTCCCGGGCAGACTGCCCACTGCCTCTGTCTGCAGATGGCACTGCCAGTCCATTTCACATAGAAGAGGAAAAGCAAAAGGAAAAATTCAGGTGCCGGCTTCTTCTAAGTCCCCTACCCTATTCCTGGATGCTATAGGACTGGGATTGAGGGAGGGCAGTAGCTCGCCCTTAGTCACACTACTACCGCTCCTCCCTGGGAGGAGGGCAGGCTTAGCTGACTGTCTTATGAGGGAATCCTGCCTTGGATCATTCCTCGGAAGAGAAAAGCTGACTTGGTAAAGGGGGTACTGTTTTGGGTCAGTGTCTTCAAAGTGTCTGATAAATGAATGTGGCTTTGTATTTTATCTTTGTAGGAATAGTTTTTGTCATTTTTTTATGTATAAAGTAAGCATAGCAAGCTCATACTGTTATTTGCTGACCTTGCCAAGCATTACACTTAAAAAACTTGGTTTAATTTGTCAGAGGGGCTCTCATGTGTGAAGAAAGAACATTTAAACCAGAGTCGTTATGTTTGTTTTTTTTTTAACAGAGCTATTTGCACCTTACCCACCTTCTCTTTGGAAGTTCACACTTGGACTCCACCTTTTCTTTTCCTCCTGTATTTCTTCTACAGGAAGTCTAAAGGTAAAGTAACCTGAAGCCTCAAGGAACTCCCTTTGCAACAGCAGTCCTGGGTATTCCTTAATGTTAGCATTCCATATAGAGCTTCTTTCCTTGCCTCAGCTTGAGTCTATGGTTCTGTTAGCTGCCTTGCTTCATGGTTGCATTTTCTTGTCTAGTCAGCCAGGGGTGCCCTTTGGTGGCTAGTCCATGTCTGTCAGTGCAGGGGAGAATGCTTGCCATCACCTTCCCCTGGAGATTTCTCCAGAGAGCCTTTAACTTGTGACCTAGAGGACTTGGCCTGGATCCAATGATGTCTCTTGGAGAGACTACTAAAGAATTTTGCTTCGGGTTACATTTAAGCTTACATTTGTTTTGATCAGAGGTTTGAGTTTGTAATCTGGTTATTATTAACCAACCTTGAAGTTGCTCAGCCTGCGTTGAGGGTGGCAGCACCGGATATCCAAGCAGGGGATGTGAAAGTAATATTTACTGCTGTAAATGTGGATCAGACCATCAACTGCTCATATGCAACATCGAAGAAGAGTCAATGCTTTTGAGTTGTGGTCTTGGCAAAGAATACTAAAGTTACCTTGGATTGCTAAAAGAACTAATAAATCTGTTCTGGAGGAAGTGCAGCTGGAATGCTCCTTGGAAGTGAGAATGGCCAGACTTCTTCTCACCTACATTGGTCATGCTGTAAGAAGAGACCATTCCCTGGAGAAGGATGTCACACTTGGTAAAGGGGAGGGTCAAGAAGGGGAAGGCCCTCAACAAGATGGATTGACACAGTGGCTACAACTATGGGCTTGGATATAGCAAGGATTGTGGGGTTGGCACAGGACCCAGCAGTGTTTCATTCAGCTGTATATAGGCTTGCTGTGAGTCAGAGATGACTCCATGGCACCTAACAATAACAAGTGTTAAGACCATTAAACTTACCTGCCTGTTTTCTGTTCTGATTTTCTGTTTCTGTTTTTTTTTTTTTTTGTACCCAGTTTTGAGATGGGTAATAGCCAGAGTACACCAGAGCATACTTCTCTCGAATGTATTTTAAAACATTGAAACAAATTTGGTTATGATCCCATGAAAAAGGTAAAGGATGGTCCTTTTAAACACAGTTGTACAACCACAATACAAATTAGGAGACCAAAAATTCTGACTGCCTTATGGGTCAGTAAATTATACTATTTTGCAGTTAGATTTGTTTTGTTCCTGCTTTAGCAAATAAAACAAGAAAATAGAGACCTTCATGTCTTTGTACAATGATAAAGAAACTCAATAAGCTTGTAAGATTTATGTCAGACTATTACTAAGAGTGCACAGCCTTCAGCTCCTTCCCTGGTATTAACCAAAAGAAGAATCCTTATGACCCCTTAAGTTCCTAGACCCTTCTCCTTCATATGTGCCAGAACCAGACTTTACTTTTAAGTGAGAGCTGTTGGGAGAGGTAAACCTGCAAGAAAGTCCCTAATTTTCCTTCCCCACACCCAGCAGGGGACTCCCTATCAGGGACCTGATTTAATCCAGAAAGTACTGGAGACTGGGCCAAGCCATGGGAATGTGGCTAGGGGCCAATACCCACTTTATAGATCCCCTCAGGGGGAGAGATGTTTAGGGTGTGTGTACCTTTCAGCATAGCTCATTTATAGAATTGGAAGAATTATACTCCAGGATACTGGAAGAATCCATGCAAAATTATAGACTGCTGACTTTTATCTTAACTCCTTTGACCCAATGTGGGCTGATTATCAGTCACTCCTGATTACTTTATTAACTCCAGAGGTGCAGAGATGCCCAATCACAGCAGGTGGCAGGTACTTTGGATGATGACATGCCACTATGGGACCCCTGCTAGAATCCAAATGACAGAGAAGATTATGCAAAACTTTTAATTACAGAGAATGTATTTTAATAGAAATTGGAGATGGAGCTCCCAAACTTGAGTCTGAATAAGGTATATAAGATTAGGCAAAAGAAAGATAAGGATCCCTCTACCTTCTCACAGAGAATTTTCAAAATCTTCAAACACTATACAGATTTGGATCCTGAAAGCCCAGATAATACTATGTTTCTTAGCATGCTCCTGATAGTAGGGAAAAAAATTAAGAAAATTGAAAGAAGCATGATGGTGGGCACTGAACATTTAGTAAAGCGCTATCAAGTCTTCAAGACTAAAATCCAGACAGCCCAAAAGAAAGTGACATATTTGAGGTTGTCATCAACAAAGGAAAAAGGAAATTGCAACTGGAGAAAAAGGAAGCCATTTGCCAGCTAGCCCAACCCCAGACACACAAAGAGCTTAAAGGATTCCTAGGTATGGCAGGAGTTTGCCAGATCTGAATACCTAGTTTTGGACTTGAAACTAAACCTTTGTACTCCCTCCTAGAAGGAGAAAGATACTGACCACGTTCTCTGGGGAAAATCAAAGCAAAAGGTCTTTGATAAATTAAAGCAGGCCTTACTGCAGGCCCCAGCCTTAGGACTGCCAGATTTACATAAGTCTTTTGATTTGTTTGTATGTGAACACCGGGACATAGTGGCCAGAGTTCTTACCTAGTTCCTGGGATTTCAGAGAAGACCAGTGACATACTTCCCTAAAACTCTAGATCCAGTGACACAGGGCTGACCAGCCAGTTTGGAAGTGATAGCAGCAACAATGAATATGCTGAAAGCTGCTGACAGGCTAACCTTAGGATGAACCATCCAGGTTTATACTGCTCATTCAGTCCTGGCAGTCCTAGACCCAAGAGCTACCCACTCACTGGCTGGCCCGAGCAAGAATTTCTCAATATCGGGCCTCCTAAGGAGACAAGCCAAGTGTGCACATCTAGCCAGCAACTAGCATAAACCTGGCTACCCTGTTTCTCACTTTGCCCCAAGGAGACCCCATTCATCATGATTGTATCAGGACCCTCAACTTGGTGTCTGCCAAGAGACCAGATCTCTCTGACAAGCCATGATGTGAATCTAGTCTCATTTGTATTGTAGATGGGAGTACCTTCACAGAGAATGGACAATGGAAGGTGAGCTATGCAATCAGCAGGCTTACTAAACTCTTAGAAGCACAGACGCTCCTTTATGGAACATCAGTGTAGATGGCTAAGCTAATTGCCAGGACCCAGGCATTAAGAATGACAAGGGTCAGAAGGTGACAATATGCACAGATTCAAAAGGCCTTCCTTTGCAGGATTGGAAAAGCCATGGACATGGGCAAAAGACTATTGGGAGAGATTATTCCTAGGTTTGAAATTTCCCAGATGATTGGAGTCAACAACGGAACCCATTTCACTGGCATAATAATCCAGTTGGTGTTTCAACATTTGGGTATCAAGTAAAAGTTTTATGCTGCTTGGAGACCCCGATCTAGTGATAAAGTAGAAAGGATTAATCAAACTTTAAGGACTCATGTAGCTAAATTATGCTAAGTAATTAAATTGGGGGGTGGGGGTGGGGAATCTTCTCCATGGCCCTATTCAGAATTAGAGTTGCCCCAAAAACAAAACTGAAGGTAAGTCCCTTTGAGTGATGTACAGGCACCCCTAGTGCAAAACCTAAATGTCACTGATCTAAATTATACCAATGGTGGTGCGGGTTTAGGGGCCGGGAATATTCATGAAAAAAGTAACCTGTTTGCAAAACAGTATTTGCAGATAACAGGGCAAACTTTACAGACCCTATGGGAGGCTAATCCTCTTCCTCAGACCCACAGCCCACTTCCTGAGGTCTCTACACATGGCTCAGTCGGGTGTTGAGACTATGTGAATGACTGGAATCCTGAGTACCTCACAGAAAAGTTCCTATGAAATCTTGCTGTCCATGCCTACCACAGTGAAAGTGAGTGGCAACAGAGCCCCACTACACTGGGATAAAGACTTCCTCTGAACCAAAGATCACTCAACAGAGCCCATCTGGTACAGTCTCTCTCAACAGTGGGAGGCAACTCCATTGGAAAAACTTAAGTGGCTTTCTAAGAGAAGCTCCATCAATGGATAAGTAGACATTGTTTTGTACAGAGGCAAATAATTTCTTTTATTATGCCTTACGAGGATCCATTTTGTAGAACAATAGACTTTAGGTTTCCTCACCTTTCTCATCAGGATACACTCTATTTTTCACATTTTACCAGAAGCCCAGGTCAGGCAGAAATGACACCTCTTTTCTGTCAACCTGCATCATTAGGCGTATCAGGAACAGAAACTAATCCAGTCTTAGACAAGACTGATTTTGGTTGGTATTTTTTAAGAACTATCATTTCCAGTTTAAGGATTAGACATATGGAATTTTTGATTCAAAATTTATCAGACACCATCCACCTCCTGGCCCTGGGCATGGAGAAGGCCATTTGAGCCTAACAGGCCCCTCTGAGTTCCTTAGCTGTCATTGTTTTAAATAACCATATAGCCTTAGATTTCCTCTTTGCCAGATATGATGGGGTATATGGTATCACTGTGCTTGGATGAATACTTCTGGGGAGGTTGAATTAAATTTGAATGCTATTCATAAAGTTACTTAATGGTCAAAACCAAGGGCCTGGGACCAAGGAAATGGATAGGGCTTGTTTGAAAGCTTATTCACCAGCCTGAGCTCCTGGTTCAGACCCTTAATTACTTTGGGTCTTGTAGTAATAATCATACATGTCTGTGTCTCATGCTTGATGAAAGTAGCCTCCAATGGAATCTCCAAAACTCTTGTCATATATTTTCACAGTGTCTAAGGCATCTGACTGCTAACCAGGAAGTTAGTGGTTCAAACCCACCAGCCACTCTGCAGAAGCAAGACTGGGCAATCTACTTCCATGAAGATTTACCACCTCAAAAACCCCATGGGGGTTGCTATGAGTTGGAATCAACTCGAAGGCAGTGGGTGGAATACTAATGACTTATACAACAAGATTTTATCAGTTTTTATCAGTTTCCCCCTCTGAGGAATTGACCACTCATCACCCCTATACAGCAGGAAGTAACCTAAGGAGGAGACCACCAGCCCGTTTCCCAAGGTTGTGAAACCTCGGAAACCGGGGAGACTGTAGAAGGCTGAAATGGAAGGTCAAATGGGCCCCTCACTGAAAACTGTAAAACTTTCACAGGCTAGCAGGCATGATTAAAATGGACATTAATCACAGTGACTAACTTCCTATTTTTCCCTCCCTTTTGCTTTCTTTTAAGTAAATAAAATTGCCAGGTTTTTACTGATGTTGAGTTCTTTAGATTTGTTCTTTTCAGTTGTGTGTTCTTCTAACCATAACTGTCTCCCAGGACTGGTTTTGGCTGAGAACTGTAGCCAATGGAGCAAGACGACCCTGGGAAAACGGATGCTGAGTCTGGAGTAACAGAGAAGAGGAGAACAAAGGCATTACTGATCATCCAAGAGATCTTCAACCCCCTTCCCATTTCCCTATATAATCATGTTTACCCCTTTGCTCAGGGAGACAGACATTTTAGAGAAATGATTCTCACTGTCTCCTTGGGTATCGATACTCAGAAAACCATTGATTTCCCTCTTCAACCTATCATGATCATTGGCTCTTCACGACAAGGAGTAAGAACCTTGTTTTCCTACAACACTGTGGGACTTCACAATGCAACTGATATTTGGCTGAGAGTTATATTGCCTGCTTTGTATCTTTAAAGTTTAGTATGTTGGTATGGGACACATTGTGCACTGTGTGTTATGTCTTTGAGTTTACTGCAACTGAAGCAGTGGTCATGTAGCATGTAATGATGAAAGTTGTTACCATTTGTGATAGTTGGGGTTGTGTGTCAATTTGTCTGGACCATAATTCTGAGTGGTTTAAGCAGTTGTGATGTTGTTATTTCCACGCTGAGATTAGATTGAGTAGCCAAACTGTTGAAAGGGAATTTCCCTAAGGGTGTGGCCTACTTCCAAAATATATATGGACATCTTGAGAAAATTAGAGAACCTTCTGTGGATCTGGATCCTGTTGTGCTACCTACAACTGTCCGTGAGTGAACAATCCACCACTCCGCCTGGTGATCTTGGATTCTTCATTCACAGACATCAACAGTCAGTATACTGACTGCCAACATTGAATTTGTCAGTCCTTGCAGATGCATGAGTCGGGAAAAGCCTCCAGCTTGATATTTGATCCAGGAACGTGGGACTTGCCAGCCTCTATAACTGTGTGAGTCACTTTCCTAGAATAAATTTCTCTAAATATATACATAAGCTTTCCTAGTTTTGCTTCTCTGGAGAACCCAGCCTAACGCACCATTATAAATTATTTATTTTCCATAAGATCTTTTTCACTGCAAAAGAACTCATGCTCATTAAATACAAAGAAAATTGTCCTCACAAACAAGGCAGAATATAAGTCGTTTGATTCAAAGTGAAGCTGAGCTAGCTGATCATTGACTGGATGGACTTTCACAAGTTCTATCAGAGCAAGGTTTTTTGACTTTCAGTTCCAGGTGTGGAGTCACCTTGCAGAAAACAATTTGGCTTTTGTCCTTGGTTCTTAATGAGTTGGGTGTTGGCCAGACCAGAAGATTCACCTGGTATTATTATTATTATTATTGGTACTATCAAGTAGCCTCAGTAAGTATGATTTAGCCTATCATGCAGAACTAGCCAGTAAAAGCTTCCTGGATAGTGAGAACATCTGGTCTCAGAAGGGTATGCTTATCTCTCAGGTCATGAAAGATTCACATTGGAAACCCTCCTAGATATCACCTTATGCATCTCTCCATTTTTTGGCTGTAAGAAGTCTGTATTGTCAGGTATAGTATACTCTCCATGATATTCTGTGAGTCATTCTAGTCAATTATGGAATTCAAAGAGGCAGGGAAGCCAGCGGGTCAGATAGTAAGGGTGTCACATGGACTCCTGACATAGTAGTTAGCATTCTAAAGGGGCAATGGAAAACTACTCTGAATCTGTGACCAGTGGGGCAGGAGGTTGGGGTGTTGTGTAGACTCCCTGAGCTTGTGGCTGGCACCTACTTATTTGGCAGTCTGTAGGATGGTGTCATTTTAACATGTGAGCTCTTACATAGCTCCAGGTGGCTAGTGTCAGAGAAGTTCTGCAGGGCCAGCTAGTCTGAAGAACAATGTTTGCCTAACTTGTGTACTTTGACCTAGCTCTGTGTGGCTAGGGTTAGAAAGAGTATGCCATGTAGGTGACTGGCAATGAGGATAGAGAAGTGAGAATGTAAGGACTGGATCAGCCTCCACATTTTGGGGACTGGAGTCATGCTGAACCTCACTACAGTTGGTTACAAAGATGAGATTTGCCCTCTTTTAGTGCACTGCATGACTCAGCACTGGATTCCTGTCAACCAGTCTTGAGCTCTGGTGGCAGTACCTTATGGATATAGCTGACAGGTGCTGTTCAGATCCTTTAGGCAAAAGCAGAATTTTCCATTATTACCTAAGATAACCACTGCTATTGCCTTGGTTTATATATAAGTTATTTAGAAGAATGAATTTTGTCACCCTTGATGGAGAGGAAGAAAGAGATGACAAAGGTTTCATCACTTTGAGTGTTAGAGAATTTCCTCACACTGAACTTATATCTTTCTAGCTTTTTTTAAAAAAGGAGTCTATACTGTCTTGTTTAATGTTCAGAAAATATAGGTATATCAATAAGTAATTCATATATATCAGTGATAATTATGCATTTGTTAGTCCATTCTTGCCAAAGAGAAATAATTTTACTTATTTGGAAGTCATCTGTGATAAGTGGTAATTGGAGACATTGAAATAGATGAGACTGTGTATAGAGTAGTGAGTAGCGAGAAGATATCTCCCGATACTGAGTTAGGAAGCTCAATTATTCTTTGGCCTTCACTCAACTTTCACTTCTTTTTCACTTACTGATCCACATCCTCTCCTCTGACAAGAGCAAAACAAGTCCAGCTAGAAATCAGGAGAACTACAAGAATAAATGATATATTAGATTGAGTTAACATCTGGGACATTCTCACCTCAGATAAATCTCAAGTTTAAAGCGCTTCTAAAAGGAAGTAATTATCCTGACAATTCTGTTATGCCTTAATCCGTTTAGCATTGCCTCAATTCTGAAAAAACATTTTCCCTATAAAATGAAAAGTTAGATTAAGTACATACCCAGAAAGTAAGTTGCCAAATAATGCCCCAGAGGCTTGAGTGAATTATGTCAGGGGAGCTCTGGTGGTGTAGTGCCTAAGGCATTTGACTGCTATCCAGAAGGCTGGCAGTTCAAACCCACCAGCTACTCCTCAGAAGGAAGATTGGGCCATCAACTTAAGTAGACATATTGCTTCGGAAACCCAAGGGGTTGCTATGAGTCGAATCGACTTCATGGCAGTGAGTTTAGTTTCTTTTTTTATCTTAGAGGTAAGGAACAACTTGAGTACTCAGAGAGTTTGAGTCTTTATTGTTTTTGAAGTTTTGATTACCAGGGTAAGTATTTCAGCAATAGCATGCAAGGCAGTGAGCATCCACCAAGGAAACACACATCCAGATTTTATGTATTTATGCTGTTATTAAAAATGACTGTGGTGGTGTAGTGCCTAAGGCACTTGACTGCTAACCAGAAGGCTGTCAGTTCAAACCCATCAGCCACTCCTTGGAAGAAACACAAGGCAATCTATTTCCAAAGAGATACAGCCTTGGACACTGAAGGAGGGGTCACTATGAGTCGGAACCGACTCGACCACAGTGACTTTGCTTTTTTTTTTTTTTTTTAATGGCACAGATGCTTATCTAAAATAAGCATCTAAAATAAGAATTTTCATAAGATAAATATTTGAACTTTAAAGGAGAGCAAAAAGAAAGTCTTAGTTCATCAAGAGAATCAAAGATGCTTGGAAACAATTAGTCCAAGGAACTAATGGACCATGGGAGGCTCGCCTACACGACCCTGAGATGAGAAGAACTAGAGGGTGCCTAGCTACCAATGCCAGCCACTCAGAAAGGGATGAAAATTAGAAGTCCTGAATAGAGTGGGAGAAAAATGTGGAGCAAAATTCAAAAACATTAAAATTACTGGTCTTACTGGTTGGAAAGAAACTATTGAAATCTCTTGAGGCTATGGCCCCTAGCTACCCTTTGGGCCTGGAACTGAACTCACTCCTGTGAATTAACTCTCAGGCAAACAATAGATAGAACTGAACAGTTACACCAGGTAAATGTACCCTTTAGAACAATCAGCCATGGGAGACCAGAAGGGCAGTATTTGCGTAGGGAGAAAGCTAGGGAGGCAGGAATATGTAGGAAAGAAGGACACAATTTCTTCTGAGAACCACAGACAGCTGTTACATTGTGGGGATTGTAGGCAGTGTCACCGAACAAGCTGTGTATGAAGTATTGAAAGGAAAACAAATCTACTCTGTAAAATTTCACCTATATCACAGTAAAATTAAAAGAAAAAAGAGAATTTTATTTCCTAACTATTGAGGATGAGCTTTATTTTCTGTGTTCATTAGTGAAGTTTCTTTCCATTCTGCCAGGTGATCAAGATGAAAAAGTGTACATATACTAGCAGAGTGACCCATGTCAAAAGTTCGGCCATCAGTATCAACAAAGCAAATAGTTATAACTTGTTTTGTGACTACATTTATTAAAAGTGCATGTCGAATGAGTCAGATGTCCCAGCAGGAACAGGAAGCAGATGGCAAACTCAGATTAGGAATGTCAAATAGATTTATTACAGAGATGTCTGGTGGCATAGTGCCTAAGGCATTTGACTGTTAAACAGAAGATTGGTGGTTCAAATCCGCCAGCCACTCCATAGAAGGAAGACTGGGCAATCTACTTCCATAGAGATTTACTGTCTCCAAACCCCAAAATGGGTTGCTATGAGTCAGAATTGACTCATTGGCAGTGAGTTTGATTTGGTTTGGTGTTTACCAAAGTGTGGGAAAGTTATATAAAAACCACAAAGAATAGTGAAGTATCCTGTGGGCAGTTATTGCCCTAGATCTGAAGGGTCAAGGTGAGAGAATGGTTAACAAATCCTAGAAAGAAAACTCTACTGTCCCTCCAGATTTATGTACTATGATCTTATATTTTTTTAATACAAAGAAAGTCAAGTAAAGTTAATGTCTTGCCAAGGGTCCAAAAGGAAAGACATCAGTTTCCTTATTTGTTTTGTTTTTAATAAAATGGACATTCAAAAACCCATTACCAAACTGAAAATCTTTATATACAAAAATACGCATCACAGCAAAGAGCAAAATGCTGGAAGAAACTTCATTTCTAATAATAGGGGAATAGTTAAGAGAATTACAGTATGTTCATTCAATGCAATATCATGCATCATCAAACAATTATAAATGCAAGGAATTATGAGGCAACACAGAAAATACATGTTGTATAATGTTAGGTGAAAAGAGCAGAATTCAAAATGTTATATGTACTCTGCTCACAAGTTTTAGAAAAAAATAAATGAAAAGAAACTTGGATGGAATTATCAGGAATTAAAATTCTTTTATTAAAGTAGTTAAACAATGGATGATTATTTTCTTCTTTTTCAAATTTTCTGTAATGCTAGATCACATTTGACTTAAATATTTAAACATGTTAAATTCTTAAATATGTTTAATGTATTTTAAATATTATTTAAATATATTATTTTAAAACACAATAAATTTTCCACATCTTGATCTGAATGGAGGTTACCTTGGTATGTTGTTATTAGGAGCCGTGGAGTCTACTCCAACTCATAGCCACCCTACGTACAACAGAACAAAACAGTGCCTGGTCCTGAGCCAGTATCACAATTCTTGTTCTACTGGAGCCCATCACTGCAGCCCCTGTGTCAATCCATCTCCTTGAGGGTCTTCCCCTTTTTCACTGACCCTCCGCTTTACCAAGAATAATATTCTTCTTCAGGGAATGGTCCCTTCTGACATGACCAAAGTAGGTGAAACTAAGTCAGGCCATTCTCGCTTCCAAGGAGCATTCCGGCTGTACTTCTTTCAGGGTAGATCTGTTTGTTCTTCTTGCAGTCCATAGTGCTTTCAGTATTCTTTGCCAATACTACAACTCAAAAGCATCAACTTTTCTTTGATCTTTCTCATTCGTTGTCCAGCTTTCACATGCATATGAGACGACTGAAAATACCATGGCTTGGGTTAAGGGTAACTTACTCTTCAGAGACATCTTTGCTCTTCAGCACTGTAAGGAGGTGTTTTGGAGCAAATTTGCCCAGTGCAATACGTTGTCTGATTTCTTAACTGCTGCTTCCATGGATGTTGATTGTAGATCCAAGTAAAATGAAATCTTTGACAACTTCAATCTTATTTCTATTTATTGTGATGCTGCTTATTGGCCCAGTTGAGAGGATTTTCATTTTCTGTATGCTGAGGTATAATCCATAATGCAGACTCTAGTCTTTAATTATCATCAGTAAATGTTTCAAGTCATCTTCACCTTCAGCATGCAAAGTTGTGTTGTCTGCATATCACAGGTTGTTAATGAGTCTTCTTCCAATCCTAATACCACATTCTTCATATAGCCCAGCTACTCAGATTATTTGCTCAGCATACAGATTGAATAAGTATGGTGAAGGATACAACCCTGATGCACACCCTTCCTGATTTTAAGCCAAGCAGTAGCCCCTTGTTCTGCTCGAATGACAGCCTCCTGGTCTATGTACAGTTTCCTCATGAGCACAAGAATGGAATTCCCATTCTTCTCAATGTTATCCATAATTTGTTTTGATCCATACAGTTGAATGTTTTACATAGTTAATAAAACACAAGTAAACATCTTATGTATATGTACCTTGGTGTACACATACTTAAAAAATTGAGCTTCATACTTATGATTATGTACACAATCAATGTACATTTACAGAGAAAGAGTGTTAAAAATTGTAACACACAACAAACACCTAAAATGTGTTGGATGAAATTAGGTTAACTGTAATTTTTTCAACATTTATCTCTTGCATTTTATCAATAAAATAAAGCATGATACACCTGGCATTTCATCCCAAAGACAAAATAGCTTATAGTATTCCTATCTACCAATGCCTGCTCACCTCAAAAACCTGGACATTCAGGGCCATGCTATCTCGATTGATAACTTGGCAGTCAATGACAACAGGAAGCCAAATAAATCTTCAACTTGTATAATGTCTAGTAACAGTAATAGAAATAAAGAAATAAATCATAGATTGACACTGGGGACAAAGTGCGGTTTGAAAACACAAGAAAAATTATCCTTAAAAGAAAAATTATCCTTATTTATATTACTTGTCATTTATATAGTACTTTTTATTTGCAAATTTTTCAGAGTGAGTAACTATAGGACACAGACAGCAATAAATGTAATTGCTATAATTTGATACACAGGAGGTAGAGACACAGTGAGGTCAGACACTGGACAGAAATCACCAAAGTCTGAGCTAGAAATTGAGAGTTTCTGAAACAAAATCCTGAGATTCAGATTTACTGGTCGGACCATGTTTTGTGCTTCATTAAAAAGCTAAGATATAAGAATATCAGTCTTGGCAATGGAAGTGGTCTTCTAGCTAAGTTCCAGGCTTTGGATAATTAATTTTTAATTTTTAGTCATTACTGAAGAGAGTAGATCTGATATCAAAGATTGTGAGCAGCAATTTCTTCCAAACACTGCTTGACTGGGATATTTCCTGATGAACAAGTAAGTTGAAACAAAGTGTGAATTATCTCAGAAATCACTTTCATGCAGTTTGGTTTACTTTCTATGAGCTGGAACTGTGCCAGTTTGGAGAGGCAATGTGTCAACATAAAAGGATTATGTAATTTTCCACTGCACCTTTGGTTTTCATTGTAGATCAGACTTTTACTTATATCTTCATATTCTCATTCTCTATGATTTTAACATAAGATTTTTTTTAAAAAAAGATTAATTAATAATATTGTTTAAAGACTCTAAATATATCAAGTGCCCAATTTTCCCAAAATTTCTTTTTAAACCAAAGACATTACATAATAAATAAGAAACTATGGAATTATAATTTAAAATCTCTTTCAATACTTTCATTGAAAATTTAATTTTGTGTCTGTCATTTGAATTAAATGCTTCCCCCTCACACCCAAGGAATTAGCAATGAAAAAATCTCAGCTGAACTCTTCCTTAATAGACTAGTATCTCTTCATATTTGAGAATAGTCAGTAGTTTGCCCCCAAATGATAATTTCTTGTTCAAAGAATAAAGTCCCTCTCACTGTTATCCTGCTACTTCCTAAAGCCATGATCTTCAAACATTAAAACTCACTACTTGTACCTGGGGGAGCTTTTAAAAATACAGATTCCTAGGCCCAACCCACAGAGACTCTCATATAGTAAATCTGAATTGGCACCCAGGAATATGCATTATTGACAACGTTAACAAACAAGAGATTCTAATGCTAATAGTACTTAGACTGCCTTTTTCCAAATACCCTTTGTTGTCATATGAAAAGCCTATGTCCACCATGTAAGCAAGAATTACACTAACACACATACACACATAAACACACATATGTGAAAAAAGATTACACTGATAAAGCTCTAAGCTTGGATTTGAGCAAAATGCAGTGCATATATTGGACAACCCTATGCTTCCCAGTCCTGTTATAACCAAATTCTGAGCCATTCCTTGGGTCTACAAGGTAGCCTTGTCCATCAGCATAGCACTGGAGCAGAGGTGTGTAGGAATCTTCATCTCCAAATGTTTCATTAAATGAGAAGCAGAGGTTCTGTAGAATAAGTTTAAAAAAAAAAAAATTACATTGGCCTAAGTATTAGAGTTCTCTCTGCCAAAGAATCTGTCTGTATGTATTGGCCTGGTTTTTGTCCTGGGTCTCACCCATTTTAATATTTGAAGATACTAGTCTTCCTCTGGGAGCTCTGGGAGCATAATGGCTAAGGCACTTGACTGTTAACCAGAAGGCTGGTGGTGCAAACCCACCAACCACTCCTCGGAAGGAGGATGGAGCAATCTACTTCCCTGATACTGCCTCAGAAACCCAAAGAGGGGTCGCTATGAGTTGGGTCCGACTCAACGGCATATAACAACAACAGTCTTCCTCAACCCAAATTTTCTTTTCTCAAGCTAAACTTCTAGTTCCTTCATTGTCACATTGTTCTTCATTTGTCACAATTTTCAATCCTTCCCCAGATTGCTAACTGTGGTAGTTAAGTTTGTGTATCAACTTGGCTGGGCCTGGTTGAGTGGATGGGCAGCTGGAGGCAGTATTTCCCCATGATGAGACTGGTAATCAACTCCATGATGGAATCTACTATGAGCAGCTGAGGAGCTGCCTTAGGGATATGGTCTGCTTCCTGTATGTAAGGAGAAACCTTGAGGAATGGTCTCTAGCTTATGGCACGCTTGAACCCTGCATGTAGACGTGTTGTTGTTCAGCAGCCTGCCATGCTATGCTGACCTTGGGCCTTTTAATGGATTTGAATTAATGGCTTGCCATATGATTTGGTAACATTGGGGCTATGCCATTTTATTTGTCGGCCTTGGGCTTGTTAGCCTCAGCAACCAGTAGTTGCCTGAGTGAAGAGATGCCTCTAGCTTCAGTGGGCTGGGAGCAAGAGGCAGAGCTGAAGCCCAAGGTCAAGGGGCTTTCACACAGCCCCTAGAGCCTGGCACTTTGAACTCGGACTTCTAGCCTCCCAAACTGTAAGAAAATAAACTCCTGTTTGTTCAAGCCATCCCCATTTGTGGTATACTCTTGTCAGAGCAGCACTAGGTAACCAAAACAGAATATGGTACCGAGAGAGAGGGGTGCTGCTCTGACAGATACTAAAATGTGGAAACAGGAGGGGAGTGCGTCTTTGACCCAAGACCCTGGCAGAGAGGCCCTGGTATGTGTCATGAGAGATGACAGCAGCACAGCCAAGAGACTGGCAAAGAGATACCAACAGAGAGCCCAGCATGAGAGATGGCAGTAGCAGAGCCCAGAGACCAGCATTAAACAGCAACAGGCTTACCACCCCGCAGAGGTGAAAGCTGGGTGCCATTGGATAGGCGGCTTCCTGGCAGAGTGGGTTGCCTTTGGGCATTAATTGGTAGAAGAGACCAGCACTAGATAGAGTAGCAGGTTGGCCACCCCACGGAGCAAGAAAGCTAAGTGTCCTTTTGGCAGGAAGATTTCCAGTGGAGTGGGTTGTTTTCAGACATTATTTGGCAGAAGCAGAGAGACCAAGGAAATAGGAAGCAGAGCTGCCTCAGCCTCGAAGGGTAGAACTATGGCCTCTTGGGGTGGAACCATCACAACCCCCAAGGTTTCAGAGAGCCAGACCTTCACCAACTCAGTTCTGGAATGTGGGGCTGCTTGTTCATGTGGGCCAGTGGGATGGAGCCATGGCTGGTGCAAGTAAGGGTGCAGGGCTGACATGCCCACAGGGGAGAGGAGCGGGGCCTGCCAGACCAAGGGGGTGAGGCTGCCACTTAGAGGAGCTAGGGGTCTAGAGCCACCCAGTGAGAGAGATCTATACAGATGCCACCCAATTAAGATCTGTACAGGTGTCAAGTTGACAAGGTGTGGAATTGTGGTAGTTAAATTTGTGTGTCAACTTGGCTGGGTTTGGTTGAGTGGCTGGGCAGCTAGCTGTATGTAGTGTTCCCCATGATAAGACTGGTAATCAACTCCATGGTGGAATCTACTGTGAGCAGCTGAGTAGCTGCCTTAGGGATATGGTCTGCTTCCTGTATGTAAGAAGCCTTGGGGAATGGTCTCTAGCTTATGGCACTTTTGAACACTGTATGTAGCCATGTCATTCATTGTTCAGCAGCCTGCCATGCTCTACCAACCTTGGGCCTTTCAACGGACTTGAATCAATGGTCTGCCATGTGATTTGGTAACATCAGGACTGTGCCTTTATTTGTTGACCTTGAGCTTGTTAGTCTCAGCAGCCAATAGCTGCCTGAGTAAAGAGATACCTCTAGCTTCAGTGGGCTGGGAGCAAGAGGCAGAGCTGAAGCCCAAGGTTGAGGGGCTTTCACACAGCCCCTAGAGCCTGGCACTTTGAACTTGGACTTAAAGCCTCCAACCTGTAAGAGAATAAACTCCTGTTTGTTAAAGTCATCCCATTTGTCGTGTAGTCCTGTCAGAGAAGCACTAGGTAACCAGAACACCAACCTTCGAACACTTTATTTTGTCAGGTCCATCTCCAAGTGTGACTCATAGAATAGAAGATAAGGCATCAAGATTAATGAGTAGAATTCTTGGATGTAGCCTCTGATTTTCTGAAGTCTCCTTAAGGGAGGTGGGAAAAGATAAGTTTTTCCTAATTTATGCTATTGTAATCAATTTATCATGCAGTTATTTATCCATTTGTTCAATAATTGTGTGTCAAGTACTTACTTGTGTAAAGCACTGGAGTGACTACTGGAGATTACACACACAAAAAAAGGGCAAAATGAATTTATAATCCATTTTGGAAAGCAGGTAGGAAACAATTAAGAGGATTAGAATCTAGAGTAAGGGTAAGCACAAGATGCTATGTGCAATCTTCCTAATCTTGATTGCAACTGAATGAGAAGGTTGAAGAAGTTTCCCAGGAGAGATGACATTTAGAATATGACATTTTATATATAGAGATGACATTTTAGAATACCTCATCTAAGTTAATATTCTCATCTAACATGCACAGAATGATATCCATGCTGTCAGAGATATTTAAACCATACCCATGCACAAGGCCTCCATGACATTGAAAAGTTTGAACAGGCCCAAGATATAATTGTGAAATCACATTTAGCATTGGCATAGAGATCTAGGGAAAGCCCAAAAGTCAAAGTTCTTCTACTCAAAAAATCAACTGACAGTGGTTGTGCTTAGCTGCTATCATACAGAACAATATAAAAGATACTTGTCAGGACTCTTTCTGTTGCCCATGGGGTGGGGGAAATAGCTCAAATTCATTTAAATTAAAAAGGAGATTTATTGGCTCAGTAGCTGGAAGATCAAGGAATGAACATCCAGGGACTCACATGATGTCATCAGGACATTGTTTTTGTTGACCCATTTCTAAGCCCTATCTTGCTCTTGGATTTCATGGTTAGCACGCTTAACTGCTAACTGAAAGTCCTCCCAGAGGTGCCTTTGAAGAAAGGCCTGGTGATCTACTTCTGAAAAATCTGCCATTGGAAACTCTGTGGAGCACAGCTCGACACTGACGCATAAAGGGTTGTCATGAATCAGTCAACTCAATGGCAATCTTTTTTTCTGGTTTATTTTCCTCTTTGTTGGTTTCATTCTCAGCTATGTGGTAATTTGAAGCTATATGATTATAGTTTAGCAATCCCAATAGAAAAAGCTTATTCTACTGCCAGAATTAACCCCTGTCTTCCTTTGGGTTATGTGCTCAACTCTGAGCCAATCATTGTGACCAGGAGAATTTTACTCTTCTGAGACAGGGCTGGATAGCATTCTCACCTCTGGACTCAGAAGGTAGATTTAGCTCATTTGAACTAAGTAGTGTGCACTCAGGACAAAGATGTGACAGTCTGCTTCCATAAAGATTTCCCAAACCCCAATGGTGCAAGGCTATTCCATCTCACAGTGACCCTACTGGGCAGAACAGAATTGCCCCGAGAAGTTCTCAAGGGTATAATCTTTATGGAAGTAGATTGCCACATCTTTCTAAGGTACGGTTGGTGGGTCAAGCCAGGGCCATCCGTAAAGATTACAGCCTAGGAAACTAAGGGGCAGTTCTACTTTGTCTGATAGGGTCAGTGTGGGTCAGAATAGACTTGATGGCACACAACAATAATGCTGGGAGGGAGTAGTTCCCCCAAGGAAATTAGAAAAATGGGGCACTTTTACCAGAAACAGGAAAAAAAAAAAAAAAAAATGCTGGACCTGAAAAGACAAACACACTATACAAAAGTGTCTTGTGGTTTATCTCAAAATAAGTAGAGAAATGCTGAGGTTTGTCATGCATAAGCTCAGTTTATCACAAAGTAGTTATGGTGCAGCACACAGGTTAAGACCTCAATATATTTAGACTTGGAGAGTCAGGATGGGGTAATGTTAGTCTAAATTAAAGTCCAAATCTTCAGCCTTCAGGCATATTTCCCTTTAACCAGTCATGTCAGGAGGAAAGCTTGACCAACGGTTCGTGCTTATGGGAGGTCTTTTGTAGTAGCTGGGTCAAGCTGGCAGTGTTGGGCAGAACCTCTGGTAATCTCAGTCTTTAGGGAAAGTCAGAGGCTATTGACAGAGAGTTGTTCTGCCTCTAACTTGCTTTTCATGAAAGAGAAAAAGCTTAGGTTTTTATGTGCTTGTTTCCTCTGGTCTTGCATGATAAGGGTCTAATCGGGGTTGTCCAGCTCATTGGTATAACTCACAGCATAGGTTCATAATCAGGGCTTCACATTAGGGGCCTAAGGCACTTGACTGCTAACCAGAAGGCTGGAGGTTCAAACCCACCAGCCACTCCTCGGGAGGAAGATGGGGCAATCTACTTCCATAGTGATACTGCCTTGGAAACCCAAGGAGGGGTCGCTATGAGTTGAGTCAGACTCGACGGCACATAACAACAACAACAACATAAAAAAAGAAAAAAAAGAACCCTGGTAAGCGTATTGATTAAGCACTTAGCTGCTAGCCAAAAGTTCAGAAGTTTGAGCCCACCAGCCCCTCTGCAGGAGAAAGATGAGGCAGCCTGTTCTGTAAAGATTTACAGCCTTGGAAATTCTATGGTGCAGCAGTTCTACCCTGTTCTATTGGGTAGAATCATGATGAGTCAGATCAACTTGATGGCAGTGGGTAACAAGATAAACTAATAGCTATGCCACATGATATCACAGCAAAGCAGCTGTCTACAAAAAATAAATAAAAAAACCCTCAAACTCACTGCCATCGAGTTGATCCCAACTCATAGTGACCCCTCCTTGGGTTTCCAAGGTGGTTTCTCTATGGAAGTAGATTGCCCAATCTTTCTTCTGAGGGGTAGATGGTGGTTTGAACCACCAGCTTTCTGGGTAGCAGTCAAATGCCTTAGGCACTACACCACCAGACCTCCCTACAAAAAGTAGTTTCTTATAATATTAGAAATTGCTTATGCCAGACTACGTATTTGTCAGTTTTAGATTGTTTACATCTTATCTTAAATGTTCAAGTCACACATTACATGTTTCACACATATATAATTTCAGATGAGTAAATTATAAGCATGTCACACAAAACAAAATAAAACAACAGCTGTCCAATACACAGAGATTAAGGAAAAAAAAAAAACATGTTCAAGTGTTAAATATCCAATCAGCTGACTCACTCAATTCAAGACTTACTGAGCACTGAGAAAGAGGTGCTACAGAAGATACAAAGATAAGGAAGGCATACCTTAAGGAGCAAAAGGAGCTCTGGTGGTGCAGTAGTGGTTAAGGCATTTTCCTGGTAACCAAAAGGTCTATAGGTTCCCAGCCATGCTATGGTAAACTGTAGTCAATGACATGAGACACCCTACACCCGCTTGGTGAAAGGAGGTGTGGCCATCCCCACTCCCACCTACCTTCTGGGCCCACAGGAACTCCATCACAGTCTGTGTGCTCAGACAGAGCCTGGGAGCCCTACCCAGTCCTCCACC
>NW_006921896.1:2567677-2569435 GCF_000298275.1 Orycteropus afer afer
GCCTGCTTCCAAGATATCCAGGGACATCCTGGGAAGAGAGACATTCTTTGAGGGATTGGAACCCTGGTGTGCGGACTACAAACTTCCGTGAGGGAGCAGCCCACCGCTTGGCCTGGAGATCTTGGATTCATCTTTTGTTGGAGTCAACAACCAGTGTACTGCCTGCCAGCCTTGAATTGCTCGCCCCTTGTGCTTGCAGAAGCTAAGGCTGTCGCCAGCCCAAAGTTTCCTCCAGGGACTTTCGACTTGCCGGCTTCTATACATTTGTGAGCCATTTTCCTAAGATAAATTTCTCTCTCTCTCTCTCTCTCTCTATATATATATATATATACACACACTGTGTTGGTTTTTGTGTTTCTCTAGAGAACCCACTCTAACACAAACTCCATGATAGGATATACCACAAGCAGCTAAGTAGCTGCCTTTGGGATGTGGTTTGCTTCCTGTATATAAGTAGAAGGCTTGGGGATTGTCTCTAGCTTATGGCATGCTTGGACCTTGCATGTAGCCATGTTCAGCAGCCTGCCATGCTCTGCTGATCTTGGGACTTAAAATGGACTCAAATTAATGGCCTGACATGTGGTTTGGTAACATCAGGACCATGCCTTTTTACTTGTCAACCTTGGGTTTGTCAGCCTTAGCAGCCAGCAGCTGTCTAAGTGAAGAAAGGCTGAGCTGAAGCCCAAGGTTGAAGGGCTTTCACCCAGCCCCTAGAGCCTGGCACTTTGAACTTAGACTTAAAGCCTCCAAACTGAGAGAATAAAATCCTGTTTGTTAAGGCCATCCCATTTGTGGTATATTCTTGTCAGAGTGGCACTAGGTAACCAAAACAGAATTTAGTACTGAGAGAGTGGGGTGCTGCTCTGATAGATACCTAAAATGTTGAAACAGGAGTGCAGTGTGTCCTTGACACAAGACCCTGGCAGAGATACCCTGGCACACGGCATGAAAGATGGCAGAAGCAGAGCCCAGAGACCGGCATTAAACAGCAGCAGACTTACCAGCCTACAGAGGAGAAAGCCAATGCCACTGGATAGGTGGCTTCCTGATGGAGTGGGTTGCCTTCAGGCATTAATTGGTGAAGAGACCGGCATAAAATGGAGTAGCAGGTTGGGCGGCCCATGGAGCAAGATAGCTGTGTCCTTTGGGCAGAAAGATTTCCGGTGGAGTGGTTTGCCCTCAGGCATTAATTGGCAGAAGCAGAGAGACTAAGGAAACAGAAAGCAAAGCTGCCTCATCCTCAAAGTTAGGACCATGGCCTTTGGGGGTGGAACCACCACAGCTCCCTAGGTTTCAAAGAGTTAGATCATCACCAACTTGGTTCTGGAGTGCGAAGCTGCTCATTCATGTAGGCCAGTGGGATGGAGCCATAGCTGCTGCTCAAGAGTGAGGAGGCAGGGCTGCCATGCCCAAGAGGTAGAGAAACGGGGCCCACCAGACCAAGGGGGTGAAGTTGCCATTCAGGAACTAGGGGACTGGAGCCACCCAGCGAGAGAGATCTATACAGATGCCATCCAATGAAGATCTGTACAGGTGCCAAGTTGACAAGGGGTGGAATTGTGGTAGTTAAATTTGTATGTCAACTTGGCTGGGCCTGGTTGAGTGAACCAGCAGCTGGTGGTAGGTAGTTATTCCCCATGATGAGACTGGCAATCAACTCCATGGTGGGATCTACCACAAGCAGCTAAGTAGCTGCCTTTGGGATGTGGTCTGCTTTCTGTATATAAGGAGAAGCCTTGGGGATAGTCTCTAGCTTAT
>NW_006921896.1:2569535-2575378 GCF_000298275.1 Orycteropus afer afer
GACTCGATGGCAGTGGGTTTTTTGGTTTTCAGGAGCATCTGTCCAAATTTTGGCTCTTACACTCTACCAAAAAACCAAACTCACTGCCGTCGAGTTGCTTCCAATCCATACCGACCCCTCCTTAGGCTTCCAAGGTGGTGTTTCTACGGAAGTAGATCACCCAGTCTTCCTTCCGAGGAGTGGCTGATGAGTTTGAACAGCTACCCTTCTGGTTAACTGTCAAATGCCTTAGGGACTGTGCCACCAGAGCCCCCACTCTAGTATGTGTAAAATCCCTTAGGGAACTTGAGTAAGACGCAGATTCCTGGGTCCTGTTCAGACTTACTGAAAGCAGTTTTGGCCCTAAGTTCCAAGAAACTTTATTATTTTAAAGCAGGCGATTCCAAGTTGGTGATGCCTGATCAACATTGTGAGAAGGATGTAAACATACACACACAAAGATAATGCAAGGCAGAAGTGGAAGTAATGAGAGTTTCAAAGTATGTGCTACAATGTAAGTAAGAACAAGCAGGACTTAGCTTCAGCTGTGAGACACAAAGTAAAATTTGGGAGAGAGAGCGATATGTAGAAGGATTTTTAATAGGCAGATGAAAGAACAATGCTTCTTTCTAAGTGGCAGACACAGTATGAGCCAAAGCAGAGTGCTAGCGCTCCAGTAATCCTTTCCAGGAAAGAGTCTGATTAGAATAAGGACTGGATTCTTGACAATAAGCTTTTAACAGTGAGTTAAGACCAATTTGTGGAGAGATTATATTTTGTAGAAACTCGTTTGAGTTTTTAATAGTTGATTTGGAAGTTTTAAGAGTTGGAATCCTCTCAACATTTAAAACATATTGAGACATAAAACATCTGGGACACAGCTTTTATTATTTTACAAATGTTTAATCATTGCTTTGGCAGAGTCAGCAGAAAGGATGTGGGGCCTGAGGGCCCCAGAAAGGGTTCTGGAGGCTCCCTGCTATTAACCTGTTAACTTTCTTGCTAGATTATGGGATGTTCAGGGGCTTCAAGGGAGAGAGCACAGGGCAGCTAGGACAGTGGAGAGGCCCTTGGGGGCTCAGGGCAGCAGCTACTTTATCAACACAAATGGAACTGTTTCAATATTTTCAGAATTGATATAACTGAGCAAGTGTAAACTGACTGAATGTCAAAAACTTTCATAGGTGTTTCATGCGTTGTGTTCTATACAGCATCAATTTGACTGTGGGAAAAGCTCTAAAGAAGGCAAGATTTGTCTTTTCCTGTCATGTGTTATAGAAATGTATCTCTCTAAAGTTTCACTTTTTCCTCCTCTCCAACCTTTATATCTGCCAACTATTCTATATACACAACTCTAGGCATTCAATTTTCAGGGACGTAAACTGGTTTCCTTCAACATCATAGTGTGATGTGTTCCAGTTTTTTCCCTGTATTTCAAAACAAATCTTTAAGCACGCCTGCTACATACCCACCCAAGCTCCATTTTCTCTGTTCCCTTGTATCAACTTCCCCAACAACCCACAGAAGAAACCAACCTGATAAATTAAAATGAAGCTTTGAAGTTTCATTGAAGATGTGGAGGCATCTGCTGTGCAAAATGTAAAGAAATCCCTGTTGATGTAATCTCAAGGAGAATGGTTGATGGGCCACAGGGCTGTTTTTGAGAAGAAAGTCATGTCTGATATCACTCATCTTTCAAATCAAACCATGAGGATTTCCACTCCCAGGTGACATTTGCTTTGGTATAAATTGAAAAGCCAAACCCACCACCACTCAGTTGATCCTGACTCATAGTTACCCTATAGGACAGAGTAGAGCTGCCCAATAGGGTTTCCAAGACTTTAAATCTGTATGGAAGCAGACTGCCTTGGGTTCAAACTGCTGACCTTTTGGTTAGCAGCCAAATGCCTTAATTATTGCACCACCAGAACTCCTTGACATTTGGTATAGCCACCCTTCAATTACCTTTGCCCAAAGAAGACAGAATGGCTAAGTAAAATAACATTCACCAAGAATCACAAAATTCTAATAATTGCAACATTGCTAACATGATCTTAAATATGTCATTATGAGTTTGGTCTCTTAACTCTTATTTCTTCCCAAAATCTTGCTTGGAGAGGCAATGAAACAATGGAACAAAAAAATGGAAGTAACTAAATATAATCAGGTACTCTTGATTGGATGCTGGAACAGAAAAGGGACATTAGTTGTCCTCAATGACACACGTTTAAACTTTAAACTCTTCCCAGATGACAAGAACTTCTGATAAAGACAATTCTGGGAAAAGTTTAAATATTAGATAAACCAAAACTAGCTTTAGAGTGCAGACAGGAAAACCGAAGCCAATTTAAGCCATCTCCTACCAAATAAATGGATGACAATGAAACATTTTAAATGTCCCTTTTAGGAAATCCTCTAATATTTTGTATTGTATACAGGCTGATCAAAATTATAATGTTGTAAGTTCATCTCTCCAGAGGTGTGCTCCCTGATCAAAGATTTTTTTCCCACCTACTAAGATCTTTTATGGGAGCTCTGGTAGTGCAGTCAGTGCCTAAGGCACTTAACTGCTAACCATAAGGCTGGCGGTTCAAACCCACCAGCCACTCCTCGGAAGGAAGGTTGGGCAATCTACTTCCGGAGTGATACTGCCTCAAAAACCCAAGGAGGGGTCTCTATGAGCCGGGTCCAACTCGGCGGCACATAACAACAACAACAACAAGATCTTTTAACTTTAATTGACTTAATGTTCAGATTTTCTTTTGACAGTGGAAAAACAGAGGCAATCTAAGTAGAGTCTATAGTTTGGTTAAGAGTATTGTACAAACATTAATTTCTTAGTTCTGACAGATTTCCCATAATTATGTAAGATATTAATGTGAGAGAAAGATGGGTGAAAATATACAAAATTCTTTATACTATGTTTGTACCTTTCCTGTAAATCTAAAATCATTCCAAAATAAAAAGTTTATTTTTAAAAAAGGTGAAGAAATAAAATAATCTAGGGTGTGCCATAGTGAGCCTCTGCCTGTTCAAAGAATGACTGCATTCCAATGAGTACCACTATGCCTGAGGTGTAAAATCTTCCTCTAGCTCAGGAAAAGCAAGGCCAACCAGCATCCCAGTGTTTTCGCAACATTTCACCCTATAATTATGTTTAAAATTGCACCAAAAAAGAAGACTGAAGAACTGTCAGGAAAAGGAAAACAAAGCTAACTCACATGACTTTCAAGAAGATATGTTTATACTGACTTAGATTACAGATTTGAATGGGAAAGTTTTTACTCCAAGCATTACTTCACTTTTGGGAACACTGGCAGATATGATCAAATTGTTGCCTGAATTTACCTTCGGGAAAGGGAGCAGGAAAGGGAAGAACTTTTGACACTACATACGTTTGTATTTTGCGACTTTTTTTTTTTTTTTTTTAACAATATTGTTGTTGCTAGATGCTGTCAAGTTGATTGCAATTCATAGTGACCCTGAGTGCAACAGAAAGAAATATTGCCTGGTCCTGTGCCATCCTCGCAATACTTGCTGTGTTTGACCCCATAATTGCAGGCACTGTGTCAATCCATCACCTTGAGGCTCCTCTCCTTTTTCACTGACTCTTTCTCTACTTTACCAAGCATAACATTTTTATCCAATATGCAATCCCTTCTGACAATATGACCAAGGTGGATGAAAGGAATCTGACCATTCCTGCTTCTAAGGAGCATTCTGGAGGCACTTCTTCCAAGATGGGTTGGTTCATTCCTCTGGCACTCCATAGTGTTTTCAGTATTTTTTGCCAACACCACAATTAAAAGGCATCAATCAATTCTTCTTTGATCTTCCTTATTCATAGTCCAGTTTTCACATGCATATGAGGGAACTGAAAGTACCATGGCTTAGGTTAGGTGTACCTTAGTCTTCAAAGTGATATCTTTGTTCTTTAACATTTTAAAGAGATCTTTTGCAGCCGATTTGTCCGGTGTAGTACAATGTGTGATTTCTTGATTGCTGCTTCCATAGGTGTTGATTATGGATCCAAGTGAAATGAAATCTTTGACAACTTCAGTCTTTTCTCCATTTATTGTAATGTTGCTTATTGGTCCAGTTGTGAGGATTTTTGTTTTCTTTATGTTGAAGTGTAATCCATACTGAAGATTGCAGTCTTAATCTTTATCAGTAAGTGCTTCAGTTCTCTTCACTGCCACCAATCTAGATGCCACATTCTCCTTCAAATTGTCCAGGTTCTCGGATTATTTGTTCAGCATGCAGATTGAGTAAGTATGGTGAAAGAATACAACCCTGATGCACACCATTGCAGATTTTAAATCATTCAGTATCCCCTTGCGCTGTTCCAAAGACAGCCTCTTGGTCTATGTACAGGTTCCTCATGAGTACAATTAAGTTTTCTGGGATTCCCACTCTTTAGAATGTTACCCATAATTTGTTATCTACCCCTTGATCGAAGTCCTCTTCTGAATCCAGCTTGAATTTCCTGAAGTTCCCTGTCAATATAATGTTGCAACCATTTTTTAATTATCCTCAACAAAATTTTACTGTGTATAATATTAATGATATTGTTTGGTAATTTGATATTGTTTGGAATGGGCACAAATAAGGACCTCTTCTAGTCAGTCATAAGGATCCAGGTAAGGAGAAGGGACTCAGGCACATGCAAAGCAGCAGGGCAGGAGAGCAGGAGAAAGGGGATTAAAAGCCAGGAACCCAGACAGAGGAGCAGTCAGGTGCAGGGATCCAGGTGGGGAGAGGGAACTCAGGCACACCCAAAGCAGCAGGGCGGGAGAGCAGGAGAAAGGGGATTAAAAGGCTCAGGAATCTGGACAGAGGAGGAGTCAGCTGCAGGAACCCAGGGAAGGGTGGTACAAGAGGTTTTCAACAGGGAGACACACTTGTCTGTCAGTTTGTCCTACCGTGGTGATGTGTTGATGTGAGTTTTGAGGCTGAGCCACTGGTGTTTCAAACCCAGCAGGATGCACATGGTGCTCAGGTATCAGCCCAGCTTACAGACTGAGACAGACTAGGAAGAAGGAAGGGGCCGTCCACTTCTCAAAGACTTGGCCAAGGAAAACCTTATGAATAGCAAAAAAAAACACCGTTTGATACATTACCGTGAAACTTTATGAATAGTCCGATTAGGTTAGAAGGCTCTCAAAATAGGACTGGGAAAGAGCTGCAACATCTGAGTAAACCCAGCCTTAGTCCTATGGACAAGGTAAAGCTTTCAGACCTCCATTTGCTGATGTGGCACCACTCAAATTGAAGAGAAACAGCCACAGACATCCATTAATTATCAGAACATGGAATGTACAAATTATGAATCTAGGAAAATTGGAAGTTGTCAAAAATGAAATGGAACACATAAAGATTGATATCCTCGGCATTAGAGAGCTGAAATGGACTGGTTTTGGCCAATTTGAATCAGACAACCATGTGATCGACCGTGCCGTGAATGACAGTTTGAAGAGGAATGACATGGCATTCATCATAACAAAGGATGTTTCAAGATCTGTCCTGAAGTATAATGCTGTCAGTGATAGGATAATCATACAACTATAAGGAAGACCCGTTAATACAACTGTAATTCAAATTTATGGACCAACCACCAAAGCCAAAGATGAGGAAATTGAAGATTTTTATCAACTTCTTCAGTCTGATTGACCAAACATGCAATCAGGATATGTTAATTATCACTGGTGACTGGAATGCAAAAGTTGGAAACAAAGAAGAATCACTGATAGTTGGAAAATTTGGCCTTGGCAACAGAAATAATGCTGGAACTCACATGGTAAAATTTTGCAAGACCAAAAACTTGTTCATTGCAAACACCTTTTTTCAACAACACAAATGGTAGC